>NC_142508.1:27207500-27375000 GCF_057876585.1 Rhinolophus sinicus | reverse complement strand
AATGAGACAACACAGAGCATCTGTGATCATGTACTGTCCCTGGGCTGCAGAGGTGGTGACACATCTGCAAAGTCACATGAGCTACACTTTTACCAGTGCACCCCAATCTTCACTTACTGTTTACTAGGTCCAACGTCTGAGAGTATCAAACATCTATTTTTTCCTCCTCTTTCAAAATATATTTCCTCCCCTCCATGCCTTATTCCTTGATCTTTTTAGATAGACAAGACAATAAATAGCAAACTATTTTGTTAAGACTCAGGAACATACCTCGTTCATGATACATCTTTATCAAAGGTGCAAGAGCCAGCTGTGTGGCCACAATTACACCCCCTCTTCCATCCCTGTCTATGCTTCCCAGCCCTTCACTGAAAGACAGCAAAGTTAAATAAATCTGGAATAGCATAATGACCCTGGGGGAGGCACCCGAACTTAAACTTGAAAGAAGCAATCCTGCTTATTATCTGAATAGCGTCCTGAGCCTGTGTCCTCACCAGTGAAATGCAAATAATCATGGCATCTATCTCAAGAATGACCTAAGGACTAAGGAAGATAATAAACGTGAAGTACTATACACAGTGTCTAGTGCACACAATTGCTTAACATATTAAAGTATTTTTAAATAAAAGTTATATCTCCATTATAAAATTAATGTTCCTCCATTCCACCCATATGATAGAAGTTTGAACTTGGCACTCCACTTCTTAAAAGTTACCCTTTCCTAATTTAACAACTCCTATCGTGTCATTGTACGTTCCCTTAAAAATTAATGTCATTTCTCAGAAAACGAATAGTGATTAGCACTGATGGAATATTTCTAATTCCCCATGAAAGGACCTCTGCTCCATGGCTTGTGAATATACTGTTATTTCTCTCTGCTCTGTATCTGATTGGACTGACTGAGCTGCACTGGGCCAGATCTCACAGCCAATACAGAAGCAATGGGACACATCTTTTAGAGAAATTCAGTATAATGCGTTTATAGATATTGCATGGTGAATGGTTTTTAAAGCTAGAGAACTAGATAAGAACAGCTTACTTTGAAAGCTGAAAAGGGTTTGAGGTCTCTCTTTTGCTTTTTGGAAAATTATCATGATTTAAAAATAAGGGAGAGGATAACACTCCCTCAAATCGTTTATGGCATCTGACAAAAGTGGTCTTCAGAAACTTCACAAATAACATTCCTTATCCAAAATCATGTACGGATTAGAAGTCATAATTTTTCCGATTGTATTAAGGAAATAGTGGGTATATGCCATATATTCCCAGCATGGGGCCCGAACAACACCCTGGAATCAAACACATTCTAACATTCAGAGAAATGGAAGAATATTCACACTGCCTGGGATCAATTAAGAACTTTAGTTTCATGGCAATTCAGGTCATGTTTTGCACCAAGTTAGTTACAAAACAGAAAAGAAAATGTTTTCATAGTGTTTGCATTTTAGAAATGTGATAAGATGTTGTGAACCTGTGCATGTATGTATAATTTATTATTGTGCCATTTATAAATGACAGAAAACATTTAACATATTAAATGAGACAAATAATGATCTTTGCTTTCCAATCGACCCTGATCACTGAATTTGAACTTTATTATATTTAGGCTATTTATAGAGAAGTCCTACATCTCTTTAATCATGAATTATTTAACTTTCACCCTGATCAATAATGGTATTTGAATAGTTTACAAAAATGCAAAATAGTTTTTAAAATGGTTGAGAAAATTGGAGCAAAAAAAAATAAAGGTAAGCTATCAGTAAAGCTGTAGGTTAGACTAGAATGTAGAAATAGATTTCTTCTGGCCTCTACATTGGCTAGAGGTGGGTGACAAATGTAGCACTGAGCTTCCCAGAAGCCAATGCAATGAGAGACACGTGGTGCGTTTAAGTTTCCCATTGTCCATAAAGTAAATGTAATGCATTTGTTCATGTGCAGCAGGATGTTTTGTGAATCTGAAATGGAGTTTTCTTTTTACAGACACTAAAAATTTCTCCACCATTGGGAGCACTAAATTCTTCTTGGTTGTTTGTCATGTCCTTAAATATTGACTTGTGATGTAACAAAAGCCACATTCACCTGCGGGCCAAATAATGAGGTTCTAGTACATAGACCTCTGACTGGTAAAATGTACATGGGCATGACTCAGATCTTCAAGTTTTTACAAGTGGGCTTTTAGTAAAGATTAAAATTAATATTCTTTAGTGATCTCCAGGGAAAACCATTGCCCATATGGAAAGTTTCAGTTATCAAGGAGAGAGCGTCTCCTAGTTATAAGTCTAGATCAACAACCTAAAGTCCGCCTTGGGTTTATCACTAGAATCTATGTTGGGAAAATGGTATTTACGGCTGTTGAAAGTCTTAATACCTGCTTTCCATATTTAGTTGCCCTCCCTGCCTGCCTCTCTGGAGATTTCAAAACAGGGAGCTGCCTCTAGCATCAGTAATCGATAGGTTTGAGGACATCGGGCAAGTTCATGGAGGGTGGACACATCATGGTGGGTAATGAACGGTGCCCCTTGGAGTTTGCAGCTGTTTATTTATGGCCCTACATGGCTTCCTTCCTGTATCTGTAGCTTGTCCCTCCTCCCTACACATACGTGGCCTTCATAAACTAACATTGACTTTACAGACGGCATCTGTGAGGTTGAGTAAATTGTCCAGTTTCTGTCACATCTCTGAGGACTCTTCTAATTCCTCTCAGACTCTTATTTTACATCCAGGGTTCAATCTCCTTTCTATTTTCTCTCTGTGTCATTATCAGTCATTTATTTGTGTCAATAGAACAGCATCAATAATTACAGTTGACTTCCATGTACAAAGTATCCTAGCCTCTGAAGCAAAAGCTGAGAAGTCATCCCAGATATATTCTTATTAATAACATCATTATCTTGATGTGTTACCATCATAGAGTCTAGACAAATAATTTTGGAAAATGAGAGAGAGAAAAAGAAAAGATTGCATGTCATACAAAAGAAGCCAAATCAATCTTGTAACAAGTTTTAAATCTCATTCATTTATTTTAAATAACCTAAGATCAAGTTCAACAAAATGTTACATTTTTGATGAGTTATAAATGCAACGCTGAATGTTATCTCAGCCTTTGTCTCTTGTAACTTAGCAGCCCTTCTCTCCATCATCTCTCTTTAAAGACCATCACTATTTTATTTGACTTCCAGATAAGTTTGATGGGTGCCTGATAAACCACCTGTCAAAGCAGCCATTGCTCCTTATTGCATTGACTACCAAAATAATGTCTGGAGAAATTACTTAGAAACTTCCATTGAGTCTTACAAAGAGAAAAACTATGATTTTTACTATGTTGCGAGGTTAAGCAAATAGTTTGTTGTGGAATTATCAATCAAGGAGCAGGAGGAGGTCTGAGAGATTATTCCACTGACTGTGGTCTCTCCACTTTCTAAAAGTCCGTCCTGTAAGTGTACACGTAAAGAAATCTTGACGGATGTAACTGATTGGGGAAAGCCAGTTGTAAGGTTATCACTGTTGCAATTGTCACTACTTTAATATTTTCACTTTTTGTATAGTTTCTTCAGCTTAAACATAAAATCTACAATGAGCTCGCAATTGTAAATACAGTATACACATTTCATCAACTCCATGCTGGTCCTAATCAGGAAGCTTTTTTTTTTTTTCTTTCCTAAATTTTGTATATTTTCACATGCTCTCTTTGCACCCTACATGTCTCTTTTGTAATTAATTACAACTGCAGTTAATTACTTCTTTAGGCTCTGTCCTCCTGCTGGATTAGAAATCCCACATCTCTTGAGCTGCTGTCCCCGGGTCCTGGAAAAGAGCCTGCTAATCAAAGTTGTTCCGTAAACGTTTGATATGACTACAAGCATGTGGGATCAGCTGAAGCAAAGAACATAACTTCCCATAGGGAACACTGAAAAACATTTTGGTTTAGACAAATCTCACATCTGTTTTGCTCAGCTTTATCTCTTTTTTAAGACACTGAACTTTGAGGGCAATTTAACTTACACGTTTTTATTCATCGACACTCTATTATTCAGGATGCTCAGAAAAGCTTGTTTGATGTCCAAGAAACTTCACAAAAATAAACAAAAACCACATTCTTTCATGGATGGCATTTCTTCTTTTTCCTTTTAAGAGTAGTTTAAAACTAGAGTTATTTTATTCTCAGGTAAGATACACCTTAAATCTGAATTTCATCTAATTTTTGATTATTTTTTCAAGATTTTCGGTATCCAAAGGGGCAATTGGTGAGAAAACTATTCCAAGACATTATAAATTGCAGAAAATTAAGGGGGCTGATGTGTTTTAGTCTACTTCTATTAGGTTTATTACATTTTTAGTTTATCTGAACTTGCAGAGATACTGATCGAATTTCAAAATTTTAGATAAAATCAGTACTGCTATCTACCCATATCTTGTAAATTTTGTATAACCTACCCTCATAGACTGAAGCACAATACACACAGTCACCTGACTTTTTCTTACAACAATTATAAACTCCACATAAATACATTCTTCTCAGAACAAATAGACTTAGCATGTTAGAGTGACTAATATCTGTTCTCCCTTTCCTCCTCGATAACAGCAATGCCTGATTTTTAGCTGGACAACAGCTGAAAGACTAAATTGCCCAGCCTCCTCCTGTAGTAAGAGATGTATATATTTTGACCAATAAAATTAATTGAAAATATTGTTTCTGATTTCCAGAAATTTTTCTTACAGGGAGGGTTATACCTCTTACCCATTTCCTTCTCCTTTTCTTCTGGGTTTAATGCAGAATAATTTGGAAGACTGGAACTTAAACAAACACGTTGAGAACCAGAAAGAAGAAGACACAGCCGAAAATGATGGAAAAGCAAGCTAGGTTCTGGGTCCCTGATTATTTCATGGGGCTGCCCTATGCTCTGGAGTACCCACCTCTAGACTTATTTCATGCAAAAGAAAAGTAAAATTCTATCTTGTTTTTGGCCATTTTTGTATTTGATTCCTTGACCTTATAAACAATACTAATCCTAAATTTAAAAGAACGGAAAACAACAACAACAACAAACATAAGAAATAATTTAAAAAGAGAAATATGATGAAAATTGTAGCAAAATATTATCTGCCTATGAAATTGCCCATAGGTAAGGACAAGGGATTCTGGGAAGTTTTGAAGAAATTACTTATTATTTTCATCATTTTTTCTTTAAATTGTTTCCTGGATGTATCAGTAATGAATAGTTTCACTGTACCAGTCAGCTTTCTTCTGTCCTTCAAAAAAAAAAACAACACTTTGTGATTGGAGTGAGTATCAAGACATCTTAACCTAACAGTCACTCTCAACTTTATTTATTCTGATTTGTTTTGCATTTTACTGTATATATTTTCATCCTTAATTATTTTTCACTTGAGCTCTTATTAACCTTTGTCACTTCCTGTGTAGGAAGATCAGGAAATAAATATTTTGATGATGACCTGATGTATCAAATTAAGTGAGGACACTCCCCTTCCATTTACAGCACATTCTCTAAGGCCAGGAGGCAGGTTCTGAAGAGCTGATGCCTCAAGGGCAAAGCTATCTTTTCATAATCTTGTAGAATATATTTTAGGGCAAATGTGCAAAATGTGCATGGATTACTTACTAAGCATTAATAGTAAATTGAGCTTTCTGGTTGAATACAAAAATTTTTCTGCTCTAATAAAGTTCTTATGAAGCAAGAGAAATGACTGCCCTGCCCATGAGGGGCTGGTGCACTCAGGATGCCTCATGCCCAACGGGTCACTGTGGGAGCTAGAGAGTCCAACAATGTGTTCAAAGACTAACTTCCATTTTGCCTCCATGAAGATAACTGAAAAGGTGAATATGTGACAATCTCCCAGGAGTGTGCTTCCTCATATATCTATCATGATATGAGATTACTTACACAGAGGCAAATTTGGGAGCAATGCAAGGATCATAATGCAGACTGTATGGGCTGGACATAAAAGCTGTCTTGTAAGCAAGCACTTACATGTGGGATGAAATAACTTTACATATATCTCTGACATGTCTCTCCTCCCTATTTCTCTTTTCCTGCTTACAATTTTTCTTTTTCTTCAGTTTGCCAAAGGTCTGTAAGAGGATGATCTCTCCTGGGAACGGGCAGTGTGCTGGTGGGAATTTTTTCTGATTGCAGAGCTGCTGATGAACATTAGTTCTTTTCTCAGTACTCCTTAGTTTCAAGCCTGCAAAATGGACTTGAAAATGAAAGTTTGCAAATTTCAGTGTATTATGTTAATCTCATCATTTCAAAGTAGCACACATTGAAAGGGCAATATAATCTATATCCCAACCAGAATAAATAAAACACAGGCATCTTCAGATGCAGGAGAAATAGTAGACTACCCGGGCCTTAACAATCAGTGTGGCATGGGGCCATCAACCCAAGTGTTTAGATCTGTGAGTAGTTGCCTGATTTTCATTGAGCGTGACCCTGCTCAGTTTCAGGCAATGCCTTCTCTTCTAGCCTAGAGCCGAAGGCTCCAACTGTGTAAACAGCAAGGCAGAATTTTTGTAAGGTAAACCCAGTCACACGCCCTACGTTTGAACTTATTTTTTTTAGTTACGGAGGCCTTTGGAATCAATTATATGCATGATTTTGAATCAACTGCTTTTACTAAATTTGAAAAGTAAAACCTTCACATGTGAAAAAATGCTGGCTCTATTATCATATGTATACATATGTTAATGTACAATCTTAAAACTAGAATGCATGCACAAAGCCCCTAAAGTGTCTCAATTAGACACGTCATTAAGACCACTACAATCAGAAGGGTTCAGTGCAGGTTAGGGGAACTAGGAAAAGGTTGTTGCTTATCGTTTGTGCTCCTGTCTTCTTTGAGTTCTGGTAGCCCTGAATGCCTGTATCTTAAAACTGACTTTGGGTAAAACATTGACCGTGATTCACAATTAAAAAAAAAATCTGTGCATATGGTCTTCATGGAAATTATAGGATAGTTTAACTTAGAAAACACGTTTTATATTTCTTTCACATGGCCCTAGTTCTGGGGCCCTTCTTATCACATCATAATAGGGAGGATATGATGTCAGCATGACTTATCACTGTGATGTTAACTTTGATCACTCAGTTAAGGTGGTATCTGCCAGATTTCTGTCCCGTAAAGTTACTCTTTTTCCCTTTTCATGCTCTACTTATTAGCGTGGAATCCCTAAAGTCAGTTTACACTCAACAGGAGACTTAAACGCCACCTCCTGGAGAGAGGTGTATCAAATAATTTATGGACATATACTAATATTACCACAGTAATTAATATATATCCAGTGAGATAATTTGGGGCTATGTAAATACCCCATGTCTCTTTAAAGTTTCATCCACTAATTTTAGCACTCACCAGAGTCTGATGCTTTCTCAACATAATACTGAAGTAATTTTCCTGAATATAATCATGAGAAAGCATCAGACAAACACAAACTAAGGGGCATTCTATAAGAAAATTGATCGACATTTTCTTCCCAAAAGTGTTAAGGGCATGAAAAGCAAAGAAAACTAAGATAATGTCACAAACCAGAGAATTTAAGTTCACGTAATGATAAATGCAGTGTAATCCCTGAACTGGATCCTGAAACAGAAAAAGGAAATTAGTGCCGAAGCTGATGAAACCTGAATACAGCCTGTCGTTTACTTAAGAGTATGGTACCGATGCTAATTTCCTAAGTTGGACTATGGTTATGTAAGATGTAAACATTAGGGGAAGCTGGGTGAAGAGTGTGTATGTATAGGAATCATACTATGTTTGTAACTCTTCTATAAATTTAAAATCATTCCAAAGTAAAAAAAAAAAAAAAAATTAAAGGGTGTACAAAAATTGAAACTGCATTTCATTTGGAGGGTAGGATAAGAAGTAAAAAAACCCCAAAAACTAAGGTCCTTATATACTTTATGAGAAAACAAAATTATCTTTTAAATTGATTAATCAAGAAATAGCATAAATTTTTGTTTTGTTTTCTTGATAGTTTCTTTTGCTGTGCAGAATCTTTTTAGTTTGATACAGTCCCAGTCATTTATTTTTGCTTTTACACCCCTTGCCTTTAGGGTAAACTTCACAAAACCCTCTCTGAAAGCAATGTCCATAAGTTTAGTGCCTATGTTTTCTTCTACATATTTTATTGTTTCTGGTATTATATTTAGGTCTTGGATCCATTTTCAGTTAATTTTTGTTTAGGGTGACAAATAGTAGCCTAGTTTCATTCTTTTGCATGTGGCTTTCCAATTGATCCAACACCATTTGTTGAACAGGCTTTCCTTTATCCATTGTATGTTTTTGGTCCCTTTGTCAAACATTAATTGTCCATATATGTGTGGGTTTATTTCTGAGCTCTTAATTCTATTTCATTGGTCTGTGCATCTGTTTTCCTGCCATATAGATTTGTAGCATAATTTGAATTCATGTGTAGGATATAAAAGAGAAAGCAACACAACAGATGAAACAAACTAATAGACACAGAAAACAGTATGGTGGTTACCAGAGAGGAAGTGGGGAGGGAGGATGAAGAAAGTAAAGGAGGTCAAATATATGGTGATAGAGGAGACTAGAATTTGGGTGGTGAGCACACAATGTGATATACAGATGATTTATTATAGAATTGTCCATCTAAAACTTATATACTGTTATTAACCAATGTTACCACAATAAATTTTTAAAAAAGAAATAGCATAAATAATGCTATAAAGACAATCATAGTACAATATATAAATACATCAAATCAACACGCTGTATGCCTTAACTTTACATATGTTAAATATATTTCAAATAAATAAATAAGAAGAAATAGCACTTTACAAATATAAGTTAGAAATATGGACTTAAATACTAGATATTAACCCTAAAAGAGTTGAAAGTTATTGTCTCTAAATAAGCAATACAAGAAGAGGTCAGGGAGCTGCCTTTTTGTTATTATTATTATTATTATTATTATTATTATTATTATAAGCCTTTTAGCACAGTTGGACTTTTTAATAGAGTGTATGTATTACAGTGTATATACAAAGTTAAAATAATTTAGAAATAAACAAGTAATCGTCCAGTAGATCCTTCAGGACCAGAGATAACTTAAAGGACCAGGAGAAGACACCAGGCACCAACCGCAGTTACCCAGTGTAAGACATACTCTCTTCCGACAAATAGCTGCATACAGAACTGTTGAACACAGACACTGCATTATTTAAAAATCTTATTATATGATTTCAATCAACTACCTGGAAATGTTTTGAAGCTCATGAAAATCAAAATGTCTTAGAAATGTCACAGGTCCTTCAAAGCTTGGCATTCTGCCTTATATTACAAAACATAGCTAAGTCCAACAGAGATCTATAAGCATAAAAAACACGTCAGATGCTTGCAAAAGGGAGGTAAAGGCAAAATAAATATCTAGAAAGAATGTTTTCTCTAGGAAGACTAGAACTGAGGTCTTAAGGAAATGAGACGCTGTGGATTTGAGTGTCATACATTACCGTGAGGGACAGAGAACTGGGGAAACTTTAATCTCAATTTTTTAAAAAATATTAAAATTTATTGGGATAACATTTGTTAGTTAAATTACATAGGTTTCAAGTGTGCATTTCTGTAATACATCATCTATATGTCACAGTGTGTGCTCACCACCCAGAGTCAGTTCTCCTTCCATCACCATATATTTGATCCCCTTTACCCTCATCTACCACCCCTTCCTCCCTTCCCTCTGGTAACCACTAAACTGTTGTCTGTGTCTATGAGGTTTTTGTTTGTTGGTTTGTCTGGTTCATTTGTTGCTTTCAGTTTTATTCCCACATATAAGTGATTCATGATGGCCAAGACATGGAAACAACCAAAGTATCCTTCAAAAGATGACTAGATAAAGAAGATGTGAGATTATATATAATATATATATATAATAGCCGAATATTATTCAGTCATAAGAATAGATGAAATACTGCCATTTGCGATAACATGGATAGATCTTGAGATTATCATGCTAAGCGAAATAAATCAGAAAGAAAAAGTCAAGAGCCACATGACGTTAATGTCAACTTCAAGATTTTTTTTTGGCCTTTCTATTCCTTTATTTTTTTCTTGTTTCCAGTCATTATGATTCACCCACTTTCTATCTTCTCATACTCCTCTTTTTTAAAATAATTTTTCCGTGATCCATCTTAGTTTCTTAGAGGAGACCTCTTTTGAAGTGTGCCTTTTAGCTCAATAATTGACAAGAAACTCTATTAATAATAGACACTCTGAAGTAATGGGGATCATGTCACTTAATAGAATAAGAAAAATAAATCTTATATGTAGCCATAGTAATATTGTCTTTCTGACAAAATTTAATGGTGTTTTGATGATTATCAAACTCTATATATAGAAGACAACCCAAGGATGTTTAGAATTCTTTCATGTTTAAAATCTTTGAGGTAAAAAATAAAATAAAATAAATAAATTTTAAAAATTTGATGTGGTTATTTTACTACTATTATATTGTTATTTTATTTTATCATTACTTTGTTTTTTTCATAATTATTCTGAATTATTAGGTTCCAAGAAGATTCTTGAAGATACAGTATGTAGATTTTTCTGAGAAGTAAGGAAAAGTGATATATGTTACCAGTTCCTATGTGCTGCTTCAATTCCTTTCCCTGTGTTTGTTTATGTTCTATTGCTAGATCTATCTGTAAAGAAAGGCTGGAGTCTTGCCTGAAGGAAGGAATATATAAATATGTAAATAATTCTTTAATGTGATGAGTTTGTCCTATTTGAGTATAAATTTGATAGGCAATGTTATCCTAAATATCAATACAGTTCAGAAACAGATGATCAGATTTTGTTAAGTATTTCCGTATTCCACTTGCAACTAGACTTTTTTGTTTGTTTCAGGTATTTTATTAAGCATAGGTGAAGGCAAAAAGTAAAATTTAGGGACAGACCGATTATTACAGATGATCAATACAGTATAGATTCTTATATTTTAAATTCTTTTCCAGTGTGATTAACCTACCAAGAGTATGCTGACTTTCTTTATTTAAAATCAAAATTGAAGATATCCCCATTCAGTGTTTTCAGTTAAGAAAAAATAATAGTAAACACTGTCTTTAAAAATTTTTGTACTACTAAGAAAATACACTGAACTAGGGGAATTGGGTTAGCACTTACATTCTTTACTTATCAAGAGATAGTTCATGAATAAGGTCACTGAGAATTTGGCCTTGATGAAGAAAACACAAATGACATTCAACTGTGCTTAATAAAAAAGGTCAGACAATAATTTCAGCATTGAAAATAAGGTGGACAAGCAGTGCAAATAAATAGTAAGAAGCCTATTTTTGAATTATACTGAACATGTTAGTATGGAGCAAAGAGTAATACTTTTCAACGTTGTATCTCTGTCTGAAAATGATTGTCCTATACAGATGGGAAAGGAATCTGACAGCCTACTTTGTGTTGGCAAATATCCTGACAATATAGGAAAGGAAAAAGAAATCAAATTCAAATTAGAAGTTAGTAACTAGTATGATAGAGGTGGATTAGGGCTCAGTAAAGTCAGCTAGTTCATACCATTCTTAACCTGCTATGAGCAAATCATCCAAAGTCAACTGGCTAGTCTGTTTTAATACCTCCTATAAAATATAGCCCCTCCTGCAATCAACTTTAGTAAATAGCTCCAGAGCATAAAGGCCTATTTATTGAGAAAACATTATCTCAAGTTTAAGAGAAAGAAACGCCTTTGATTTTGTGGTAACCATACCTGATGAACTTTGCAAACACTGTAGAACTTGTCAAAAAGATCTATTAGGGAAGTTGTTTTCATCCAGTCTGATGGCTTTATACCCTGTTTCCTCAAATATAAGACCTAGCTGGACAATCACCTCTAATGCATCTTTTGGAGCAAAAATTAATATAAGTCCCGGTCTTATTTTACTATAACACCAGTCTTTTATACAATAAAATATAATAATATAATACTGCATGTTATATTAATTTTGGTTCCAAAAAATGCATTAGAGCTGATTGTCCAGTTAGGTCTTATTTTGGGGGAAACACTGTATATGATTTAATTTTACTATGGCTTAAAAATTTATATTGCTAGCTCTCACCTTTCTCTTGAATCCAGATTTATGTTTCCAACTCCTTATTTAATATCTCTATTTGGATTTGTAATATTCTTCTAAAAACTAGCATGTCAAAAATTGAAAGCCAAATACCTTCTTTTACACACACACGCACACACGCACAGAGGAGAATGACATGTAAAGAAGGAGACAGAGATTAGAGGGATGCGTCTACAAGCCAAAGAATGTTAAGGATTGCCCATCACCACAACAACTGAGGAAGAAGGTAGGAAGGCTCCTCCCTGATAGCCTTCTGGAGAGAGCATGGCCTGGCAGACATCTTCATCTCAGACTTCCAGCCTCTAGAACTGGCAGACAATACATTTTTGTTGTTTGAAACTACCCAGTATGTGGTAATTTGTTACAGCAGCGCTAGGAAACTAGTACATGAATGTCACCCTTTTTTTCATCAAATCTTAGAATATTAGAATTGTAGCACAATCTTTAAATAGAAAGCTTTAAATAAATGTATTTAAGATCTTTTCCATATATTTAAGATCTTTTCTACAACTCCATGCTTGACTAACAGCAATGGTCTTGGGTTTGAATTGCCCCTCAAACTCATGAGACAAAATAGGGCTCACTCCACCTCTAAGAATAGGCTTTACAGAGCCTTTAAGAAAGCACACATGATAGACAACCCAACATGCACAGGAAACTCCGAGCAGAGGCTCAGGATGTCCAGACTTGACCGCTGAATGTCCCAATTTCTCCAAGTTGGGATGGACAAGATCACAGGAGACGAAGTCTAGTGGGCAATGTCCACCTTGGCTCACAGAAACCTTCAACTTCAGGGTCCCATCAACTTCTCTACCTTGCTAAATTCTAATCCTTTCAGAGGTAAGGAACTAAGTCCCATCTCTGATGCAGCTGATTAATTATCAATCACTGGTTACTCTTGCTTTACAGGTTAGTCCATAAATGATACTCCAAGTATAGGTGCATCAGTCATTGTATATCAACCTCAGTGGGACTCATTATTTATTTACTTTTTTGGATTTGGCAGACACTAACATATTCCCCGTGTTCATTTCAAGGACAATTCATACAAGGGTCAAATCCTTATATGCCCTTCACGCTAAAAGTAAAGTAAAGGTCAAGTAAATAACCCTTTTCCTCCAGAAAGTAATGTATAGCTTAAAAATATAGTATTTCGATCACTGTCTACATAAATAGAAAAAGGTTATTTCATTTGTTTACACCTTACAATATTTACATATAATCACCTTTGTCCTCAGCAAGTCATTAGGTAAAATAGGGTACTTATGATGTGATTTCCTTTATTTATTACAATCCCTAAAATGCAAAACAAACAAACAAACAAACAAAAAACAGTAGCTTTTGAATGACCTTTCTAATAAATCTTACAACACCTGTGCTTAGGAGCCTGTTGCTGCTAATTAAGTCAAACGAGAGATGTTTAGCTATATTCCCAAATTTCTGAGGACAAATCTCATAAAATAGTCTAACTATAACTTCTTGTTATAATCATTTTTGGACTCCACTTTAGATATTGATTATTGAGATGTTATCATCATTGCTATGATCTGACCCAGCATTACGTAGGTATATTTTCCTAACCAGTTATGGGTGGTTCCTGGGTCTAATCTAAGGAACATAACAACCTAATCTCTGAAATTTTGCCCGTCATCACAGTAAACTCCACAGAGCTGAACAAAAACTAGGAAGCCAAACCGACCAAATTATTCCACAGGAAAATATACTACTCATAACAAGAACGGGGGTTACGTAAATCCAGACAGTATAGCATCTTCAGAAAGACCTATCCTATTTCTTGATCAGAATTTTGTTATCACTTCTTTTATACACTGATGCTTAAAAATTGATTCATGTCAGTACATACTGGCATAATATATTTATTCTATTTCCTCATTCCTTTTTTGTAGAGAAAAATGTGTATATATGTTTTTCTTCCTGATTTGAAAATTGTTATTTAACTTTTAACAACACATATTTCCATTTGTGTGAGCTAGTAGTCTCAGACTGTCAAAAGGTATTACTAATTCAGTATGATTATTGCATTCAATGTAGCAAACACTTTCATTTGATATAGCTCTCATTGCCTTCTTTATTAAACAAATATTTATTAAACATTTGCTATGTGCCAAGAACTGGAAAGTGCTAAGATGTTTGCAACAAGGATGAATAAAACATAATTACTCTCTGGTTCATAATTTGATTGAGAATAGGTCTTAATGTTGTGGAATCCTTAAAAATGTACAAATTGCTATAATATCATCATAATCAATTGCTTTACGTTATTTTGGGGAGTTTAGTTTTAAAATTTTTAAATGTTTCTAATCTAATACTTTCAACATGGAGTATTAGGGAAGATACTATAAAAATAAAATTCCCTGGACAAATAAATTTGAGATACCAGCATTCTATATTCCAGAGAATATTATTCCCTCAGCAGCTATGAAAAGTACATCAATAAAGAAACTTGTTTGTGGGGATGGCTCAGTTGGTTAGAGCATGAGCTCTGAATAGCAGAGCTACTCGTTCAATTCCCACATGGGCCCAATGAGTTGCGCCCTCCACAACTACAGTGAAGACAATGGGCTGCCTGAGCTTCTGGAGGGGTGGCCGGATTGCTCAGCTGGTTATAGTACGAGCTCTCAACAACAAGGTTGTCGGTTCAATTCCCACATGGGATGGTGGGCTGTGAAAATGGCCACTGGACTTGGAGCTGAGCTGCGCCCTCCACAACTAGATTGAAGGACAATGACTTGGAGCTGATGGGCCCTGGAAAAACATGCTGTTCCCCAATATTCCCCAATTTAAAAAAAAAAAAAAAAAAAAAAAAAAAAAAACAAGAAAAAGAAAACTGTTTGTCCCATTTGTTCTAAACTCATTTAAATTTAGATTAAGTTTTCCACAGATTATGTAGCAAAATTCTAGAAGACTGATGTTTTGCAGAACACAATTTGATAAACTGTAATCAATACTGATAAATCTGTTTGATTTTAAAAGTAGGCTTAAGTCATGTTATTTCTTGAAATATTTGCTTATAGGTTGAATCAATCTGAGTCTGTAATAGCTATCTATTTTTAGGAAGATATCTCAGCCTGAGGTGTACTACATCAGGGATTAAATTGGTGCTGTTTTCCTCTCATCTTTAGCTAGAAATGTAAGCAAATACTTTATAGTATAGCAAAGGGAAAGCATCATCCTGAATTATGTTTATTCATTTGTTAATTCCACAAATATGTATTAGCCCATTTCTGTGTCAGGTTCTGTGTTAGGCACTGGGGCACAATGAAAACAGATAAGGTGTCTGCCTTCGTGGTGTTTACAGCTATTGGGGTATAGATAGCAATCCAATAACCATGCATAATGCTCATAAAGTTCAAATGAATAGTTTTTATGAAGGAAGGTGCTCTTCTTTATTCTGACAAAAACTGATCTAAGTCTTCTCTAGCTATGTGATGTAAAAACCAAATTACCTTTAGATGGTCTTTCCTGTTCTTGGAAGAATAACTTTGAGTAGTTTCCCTCGGACAATGAAGCAAGCCCCACTGTCCTGGGGAAAGAAGTAGCAAGGTAGTTATGCTTTGAGGAGCTTTGGGGCACTATTGCTGGTGGCTTTGCTGAAAGCTGGGCAGTGTTCTGAAGCTGGTCTCCAGAACCATCCCTAACCACATATGCTCCAGGGAAGGCCAGCTGACCACATCTTGGGAAGATGTGTCCTCAAACTGCAAGACCTAGTAGCCATGGATCCTCAGGCCTCCTGAGGTATAAAGACCTCTCAAGCAAACTAAATACTGGCTCTTGGCAGAACTGTTGTGAAAGGGCTCTCACCCTGATATCGCTGGACAGAAGGATCAGCTGCCTCCACTGAGTTACAGAACCGCCCTTCAAAAATAAGTTCCAATTGACGTCATCAAAATGGCGGCATGAGGTGAGCCTCTGTGAAGCTCCCCTGGAATTTACAACGAATCGAACAACAAAAACTCCACAAAGGACTCCCTGCACAGCAGGCAGGCAAGACGAAGAGGCCCACTACTGAATTCACCTAAAGGTGGGCAAATTGCACGAGCGGGGGAGGAGGGAAGGGAGAAGTGTGGAGACGGAGCCACGAGGGCGCAGGACGCAGACCTAGCTCAGTGCTCCGAGCTCGCTGCTTCCCGGAACTACCACAAGGGAACAATTCGGACTGCTAGGGCTCCGCTTCTGGCCCACAGGGCTGAGGGGGCAGCATATAACACAGCTGAACCCAACGCTCATGGTAGAGATCTCGGAGAAAAGACTGAGGGAAGAAGGCTGAAAACGGTGGTTTAAGCCCTCACTGCCGAGCAGAGAATGGAAGCCTTAGGCACAGAGACTAGCCGCCCCCTCCTTACCCTCCCAGACCTCGCCCCACCCCAACCTGCCCTGTGCTAGAAGCGGAAGAGTAGCAGTATCAGATCAAAAGAACAGAATATTTGCTGTTCTGAGAATGATGGACCACAGACACAGATTCGCAGCCCAACTAGTTCCGACAAAGGGGAGGGAGCTGTGGAAGCAGGACCAGCTGTGGTGGTGGTCGCCGCCATTGCTCTGGGCCACCTCTCACAACTCACCCTGCCCCTTGTCCCACCTATCTGGGCGGATCCCTTCAGGAGAAAACAAAACTGCTGAAACATACGGGCTCTGAATCTGGTGCAGGAAGAGCTTTGGAACTTCAAAACTCTCCGCATACCCACACGGACACTGCACCTTGTGACCCAGGTGAACTATTAACACAGGAGAAGCCCAACTCCCAGGGAATCCACCCATTGTGTGAGAAGCTGAAATAGTGCAGAGAAAACATAGCACTACCGTGAGAGAGAAAGAAAAGGCTGCAGTCAGAGAGAAAATAAAACATTCTACCAACAAGTACCAGAAAACAAAAGAAAGACCTCTTCCTATCAACCTGTTGCAGAAGCCACTCCTGTAGACGTCTAGGAAGAGAAATAATAAATCAGTAATTGCAATGAATAACCAAGGCAACAAGATAGCTCAGAAAGAAAGTGAAAAGTCTCCAGAAAAGAAATTTAAAGATATGGAAATATGTGACTTAAATGACAGAGAATTCAAGATTGCAGTTCTGAAAAAACTCAACGAGATGCAAGAAAACACAGAAAGGCCGTTTAATGAATTCAGAAACAAAATCAAAGAACAGCATGAGCATTTTACAAAAGAGATTGAAATTTTAAAAAAGAACCAAGTAGAATTTCTGGAGATTAAGAACTCAATAGAAGAAATTAAGAATGAAATAACCACCTTTGGTAGTAGAGTTGAACAGATGGAGGAAAGAATCAGTGACATCGAAGATAGAAACCTGGAAATTACACAGATGGAAGAAGAAAGAGACTTGAGACTTCAAAGAAATGAAAGAACTCTACAAGAACTTTCTGACTCCATCAGAAACAGCAATATAAGAATAATGGGCATACCAGAAGAAGAAAGAGAGAAGGGAACAGAGAATATATTCAAACAAATTGTCGATGAGAACTTCTCAAACTTGTGGACAGAACTGGATCCTCGAATGCAAGAAGCAAATCGAACACCTAATTATCTCAATCCCAACAGGCCTTCTCCAAGGCACATTGGATTGAAGCTGTCTAAAATCAACGACAAAGAAAGAATCCTCAAGGCAGCCAGGGAAAAGAAGACGGTAACCTACAAAGGAAAGCCCATTAGATTATCATCAGCTTTTTCAGCAGAAACTCTACAAGCCAGGAGGGAGTGGAACCAAATATTCAAACTATTGAAAGAGAGAAATTATGAGCCAAGAATAATATATCCAGCAAGGATATCCTTTAGATGTGAAGGAGGAATAAAGACCTTTCCAGAGATACAGAAGCTGAGGGAATTTTCTAATACACGACCTGCACTACAAGAAATACTAAAGGAGGCTATTCGACGACCATCAACAGGGACAATTTGTGGCAACCAAAACATAAAAAGGGGGAGAGTAAAGGCCTGAACCGGAATATGGGAATGGAGAAAGTAAGCGTGCTGAAGAAAGTGGAATACTCTAAATATCAAACTTTCTTTTACATAAACTTAAGGGTAACCACTCAAAAAAAAAAAAAAAAAATCCAGAACTGAAATATATACTGAAATAAAAGAAGAAACAGAGGGAAACATCATAGAATACCACCACACAGAAATAATAGACAATAAGAAAAAGGCAAAAAAACAATGGAGACACAGCCTTACCAGAAAACTAAAGATAGAATGACAGGAAATCCTCACATATCAATAATCACCCTAAATGTAAATGGACTGAACTCACCAATGAAAAGGCACAGAGTAGCAGATTGGATCAAAAAACTAAACCCAACCATATGCTGTCTACAAGAGACACATCTCAGCTACAAGGACAAGCATAGACTCAAAGTGAAAGGGTAGAAATTGACACTCCAAGCGTATCATACCCAGAGAAAATCAGGTGTAGCCATAATTATATGAGATGAAACAGACTTCAGGGTGAAAAAGGTAACAAGAGACAAAGATGGACATTTCATAATGGTGAAGGGGACTATACAATAAGAAGACACAACAGTCATCAATATTTATGCCCCCAATCAGGGAGCACCGAAATATACCAAGCAACTACTAACAGAACTAAAGGGAGAAATTGACCAAAACACAATTATACTAGGGGACGTAAATACATCATTGACAGCTATGGATAGATCATCCAAATAGAAAATAAATAACGAAATAGCAGCTCTAAATGACACATTAGATGAAATGGACATAATTGACATATATAGAGCACTTCATCCTAAAACACCAGACTATACATTCTTTTCTAGTGTACATGGAACATTCTCAAGGATAGACCATATATTGGGACATAAAATCAGCCTCAGCAAATTTAAGAAGATTTAAATCATACCAAGCATATTCTCTGATCACAAGGCTTTGAAATTGGCTATCAACTGCAAAAAGAGAGCAGGAAAAAACACAAATACATGGAGATTTAACAACATACTTTTAAAGAATGACTTGGTCAAAGAATAATTCGAGAAGAGATCAAAAGATACATAGAAACAAATGACAATGAAAATACATCCTACCAAAATTTTTGAGATGCAGCAAAAGCAGTTTTAAGAGGGAAATTTATATCATTACAGGCCTATCTCAAGAAACAAGAAAAATCCCAAATAAATAACTTCATGTTACACCTTAAAGAATTAGAAAAAGGAGAACAAGTGAAACCCAAGGTCAGCAGAAGAAAGGAAATGACAAAAATCAGAGCAGAACTAAATGAAATAGAGAACAAAAAGACAATAGAAAAAATTAATGTGACAAAGAGCTGGGTCTTTTAAAAGATTTAAAAAATTGGCAAACCTTTGGCTAGACTCACTAAGATAAAAAGAGAGAAGACACTAATTAACAAAATCAGAAATGAAAAAGGGGAAGTTATCACGGACACCACAGAAATACAAAGGATCATCCAAGAATACTACAAAGGACTATATGCCACCAAATTCAATAAACTAGAAGAAATATACAAGTTGTTAGAAACATACAGCCTTCCTAGGCTGAACCATGAAGAACTGGAAAACCTAAACAGACTGATCACCAGTAACGAAATTGAATCAGTCATCCAAAACCTTCCCAAAAGCAAAAGTCCAGGACCAGATGGCTTCACTAGTGAATTCTACCAAACCTTCAAAGAGGATCTAATACCAATCCTGCTCAAACTCTTCCAAAAAATTGAAGTAGAGACAGTACTCCCTAACTCATTTTATGAGGCCAACTTTACCCTGATACCAAAACCTGGTAAGGACAACACAAAAAAAAGAAAACTACAAACCAGTATCTCTGATGAATACAGATGCAAAAATCCTAAACAAAATTCTAGCAAATCGAATACAACAATGTATTAAAAAGATTATTCATCAAGACCAAGTGGGGTTCATCCCCGGGGCATAAGGAGGTTTCAACATCCGCAAATCCATCAATGTGATACATCACATAAACAAAATAAAGGACAAAAATCATATGATTATATCAATTGATGCAGAAAAAGCATTTGACAAGATACAACATCCATTCATGATTAAAACACTTAATAAAATAGGTATAGAAGGAAAATACCTTAATATATGACAAGCCCTCAGCTAATCTCATAATTAATGGTGAAAAACTGAAGCCCGTGTTCACGAACACGACAGGGCTGTCCCCTATCACCTCTGCTTTTCAACATAGTGTTGGAAGTCCTTACCAGAACAATCAGGCAAGAGAAAGAAATAAAAGGCATCCAAATTGGGAATGAAAAAGTTAAGTTATCACTCTTTGCAGGTGGCATGATGCTGTATATAGAAAACCCTAAAGACTCCACCAAAAAGCTATTAGAAACAGTCAATGAATACAGTAAAGTTGCCAGCTACAAAATCAATGTACAAAAGTCCATTGCATTCCTATATACTAACAATGAAATCTCCGAAAAAGAAATACAAAAAACAATTCCTTTTGCAATTGCAGCAAAAAGAATAAAATACCTAGGAATAAACTTAACCAAGGATGTGAAAGACTTATATGCTGAAAACTATAAGACATTTTTGAAAGAAATTGAAGGAGACACAAAGAAATGGAAAGACATTCCGTGTTCATGGATTGGAAGAATCAACATAGTTAAAATGGCCATATTACCCAAAGCAATATACAGATTTAATGCAATCCCCATCAAAATCCCAATGGCATTTTTTAAAGAAATAGAACAAAAAAATCATCAGATTTGTTTGGAACCACAAAAGACCCCCAATAGCCAAAGCAATGTTAAGAAAAAAGAACAATAATGGAGGTATCACACTCCCTGACTTTAGCTTGTACTACAGGGCTATAATAATCAAAACAGCATGGTATTGGCAGAAAAACAGACACCTAGACCAACGGAATAGAATTGAAAACCCAGAAATAAAACCACCTAAATATGGACAGATAATTTTTGACAAAGAAGCTAAAAACATACAATGGAGGAAAGACAGCCTCTTCAATAAATGGTGCTGGGAGAATTGGATAGCCACGTGCAAAAGAATGAAACTGTACTATCTGTCACCATGTACCAAAATTAATTCAAAATGGATCAAAGACTTAAGCATAAGACCTGACACAATAAACTGCATAGAAAAAAACATAGGTACTAAACTTATGGACCTTGGGTTCAAAGAGCATTTTATGAATTTGACTCCAAAGGCAATGGAAGCAAAAGCTAAAATAAACGAATGGGACTATATGAAACTTAAAAGCTTCTGCACAGCAAAAGAAACCATCGACAAAATAAAGAATGGAACTGAGTGGGAGAAGATTTTTGCAAACAATGCCTCCGATAAGGGGCTAATATCCAAAATATACAAGGAACTCATGCAACTCAACAACAAAAAAACAAACAACCCAATTGAAAAATGGGCAGAGGACCTGAAGAGACATTTCTCCAAAGAGGACATACAAATGGCAACTAGACATATGAAAAAATGCTCAATATCACTAATCATCAGAGAAATGCAAATAAAAACCACAATGAGATATCACCTCACCCCAGTCAGAATGGCTATCATCAACAAGACAAATAGTAACAAGTGTTGTTGAGGCTGTGGAGAAAAAGGAACCCTCATACACTGTTGGTGGGAATGCAGACTGGTGCAGCCCTTATGGAAGGCAGTGTGGCAATTCCTCAAAAAATTACGAAAAGAATTACCATATGACCCAGCAATCCCTGTCCTCGGTATCTACCCAAAAAATCTGAAAACATTTATCCATAAAGACATGTGTGCTCCAATGTTCATTGCACCTTTGTTTACGGTGGCCAAGACATGGAACCAACCAAAATGTCCTTCGATAGATGAATAAAGAAGTTGTGGTATATATACACAATTGAATACTATTCGATGGTAAGAAAAGATGATATAGGAACATTTGTGACAACGTGGGTGGCTCTTGAGAGTGTAATGCTGAGTGAAATAAGTCAGACAGAAAAAGCAGAGAACATATGATTTCACTGATATGTGGTATATAAACCAAAAACAACAAAAGAAGAAGACAAACAAACGAGAAACAAAAACTCATAGACACAGACAATAGTTTAGTGTTTATCAGAGGGTAAGGTGGGTGGGGGGGGTGAGAGATGAGGGTAAGGGGGATCAAATATATGGTGATGGAAGGAGAACTGACTCTGGGTGGTGAACACACAATGGAATTTATAGATGATGTAATACAGAATTGTACACCTGAAATCTATGTAATTTCACTAACAATTGTCACCCCAATAAATTAAAAAATAAAAAATATCTTCCAGTGTGACAATGACTTCTCACTTCAACAGCCTGCAATTTCTGCCACAGACCTGCATTTTCAAGAGGCACAAGCACACACTGTATCTCAGACCTCTATCACATCAGGCTATAAGGCAACAAAATCAGAACCTGCCTACCTCCACTTCTCTAGGGTAACTTTAGAGCCCAATAGAAGTGTACAGATGATGGCGTTGAACGTTCTTTTACTTTAGCCTCCTGACTTAATTCATCTGCCACTTCTCTTAACCAAGCTTGTTTATTTGAAATAGGAAACATAACAATGTGCTTTATTTCTTTCCATTTTCTTGTACATAACATTTATTTTATTTACAACAAAACTTCCATTTATTATGGATTGGGAGATAGGAATTAGGATATTTAAACAGAAAGTTTAGAGAAATATAAAGTTTATGGTCTTCACAGTAGGATATTTTTATTTTTTAAAGTAAGACAACTATATCTGTAACAAAGGTTTATCTACAAATACTCTTTCTAAATAATGACTTGCAAATATTGAATACATTGACCTGTAGACCTGGTGAGCTTTGCCATAGAGCTTGGCATAGAGTAGGTCCAGAGCATGACTGAAGCCTGCCCCTCAGTCTTGAGGGGTTTCAATGACAAGGAAGAAGGCAGATAAGTAAAACTGCTAGTGGAATTTGTATCCTGATCTCCCCATCTATATAAAGCCCAGAGGCAGGAGGTGAGTTAGGCTGATTGAGGGGGCTTGAAATCGCAGTGAGAAACTTGTTCCATGACTGTATTCAGGAATTTGAATGGAGATTGCTTCACAATATGTCTCCACACCCATTGGGAGATGCGCAATGAAAAGCATTGCACCCATCATGGTTATGAAGAAGAAGGGCCCGAGTATAGTGCCCCTAAGCTTCTCGGCATCTGTACGGTGTGAAGCGAATCACATCTCTGACTAACCTGGAGGAGAAGGTTACAGTACTTTCTGAGTTGAGAGTGAGCCAGTGGAGCTGCCATGGATGTCACTACAACGATCATGCTGACAGGTGGGTGGCAATACAACAAATGCTACAGGGGAGACAGCCTAGTCTAGGGGCCAAGAGGAGGATGTGGCCAAGACTCGAGGGGCCCTTCACTACCAGTGAGGGGCAAGTTGCTTCCTCGTCAGTCAGAGTTAGATTATCAATCACCTCTATTAAATCTTTTCTGTTGAAGAACTTAGTGTGGTTTCTGGTTTTCGTAGTAATCTGGCCCAAACTTCCAATAATCATATTGTTTTTAATCTGAGAAAAAGATCACGTGTAATTCAATGTTAGGTCAATTTCTTCTGAGAAAAAAAGAGGCTAAAACTCAAGACAAATTTAGTAAATTTAACTCAAAAAATATTTCTTACATGCATCATGTAGGAAGTTGTATCAGTGACTAGATTCATATAGTTATTTGCCTTCTTATGTGTAGACTTTTCAAATTCAAGAAGACTTATCATTCCTACCATGTTCTCTTCTCTTGCCCTGCGTGGGCAAGAAATTCTGTCTATATTGAGAAATGCAACTGTGTAGACAGGTTTACTATGTTTGCTCCATATATCCTAACATTTGTGAAAAGAATTGGTCACTTGGATGTGTATTTGCAGGATTCAGTTTACATGGAAGAACAACATATAAAAATACAATCTAGTATTTATATCTTAGTGTAGATGAGAGGCAAATTTAACAGTAATTTGAAAATGTGCCCTCAGGCAAATGAAAATTAAAAGGTAGACATTTTCACAATACGAAATAAATACATCTTCAAGGAGATGGACCCCTTTTAAGTGCCCATATCACCACATCTTCTCCCAAAAGTATAGCAGCTACTTGTTCTATATTCCTATGTGTAGTTGAGATATTAAAATATTTGTATGTGACAGGTATTTTTAAAATAATTAAACTATGTGTATGTTTCTCTATGCCACAAAATGCAACATACATTTGATTGACCTGCTAGTGATAAAAACAAAGGTTTTGTTTTTTGTTTTTTGTTTTTTTAAGGCATATGAGATAGAGAAAGATTGCAAAACTGACCAAGACATCAAATCCTTTTATAATAAATACCAGCAAAAAAGACACCCTGTGTGAATGGTGACTGTTGTGCTGATGCCCTAAGGGATTCAGAGGCTCTAACCTAACTAAATACAACATCCTGAGAGGTGAGAGTGGGAAAGCATGCTATTATATCTCACAGGAAACATCCTGATTCTGGGGCTCATTCTCATGACAAAGGTGGCAACCAGAACAGAGAATAGCACAGCATGGATCTATCTTCCTGACAAAGGGAGGAAGAAGAATGGAAAATAATGCAAAGTTAGCACCTTCTTGTTGAAATATATAGTAATCTTTGGGTCTTCCTCTCTTCCAGCAAGGTTGTGAGACATTTAGTGCTGACAAAGTGTAACTGTGATCTAATAATTGCCAGAACTCCAGTCTTCAGAGAGTTTTCCAGAAAGGATTTGTTTTAAAGGAAATACAATTGTTACACCAAGGAATCATATAGGAATTAGAACAAGGACTCTTCAAAATGTGTGTTGTGATAATCTTCAATTATTAGTAAGACAAAATTATTTATGTTGGACAAAGACAAGGAAAAAATCTACTGTAAATGCTGCAGTTACAAGATTTGTTATTGAGGCTGGTGACAGTACAGAACACACAGCACAGCTCCTTTGATGTACGTGTGTACGTGCCATTGTGTGTATAGATGACAGAGAAGCCAGGGGTTGTAATAATAAGATAAATTTATAGAGCTCAGAAGAACACCTCCTTTTCACATGTCAGTAAAAATATTTTTCAAGGGCCAAAGCTCCACAGTCAAACTGAACAAATTTAAGTATTGTTTAAATAAAACTTGAATGCAAATACTATTATCAAGGTGTCTAATGGGTTTCCTGTAATAATCTGACCATTCTCAACTGGAATTAGGGAAATTCCCTACAAATTCAACAGCTTGTGACTATTTAAAATGTGAATTTTCAAACCTTCATTCCAAACTATTTTTGCCACATCGAGATCTTCACCTTCCGAAGTAACAGTCCGAGGAGTCCTATTGGCTACGAGTGTGTCAGAGGCTTTGTGTACACGACTGCATTTAACTCTGACAGCACTCTTATGAGGGAGGCCAGTTACTATCTGCCCTTCACAAAGAGGAAACTAAGCAAGAAGTCAAACCTGCAGGGTGGGAGCTGGGATGAAATTCAAAGTTCTGAAATAAGGAGTGGCATTGGCACTAGAATTGGAAGTAATGGACTAGGAGACATGTATTGTGCCATGTACATAGAGAGAAGCTTCAATTTATTTTCCACGGGGAAAAAATGATCTGATAATTGTATCTAATATATCCATTGATAGAAATATAAGATCCAAAAGTGATTTATTGAAGGAGTTGTCAGCAGACTGGGATTTTGCTTACATATACCTTGTACTTGTTTTGTGTTTTAAAGGCCTCAGCTTGTTCAAAATGGGAAATCGGGCATTTGGGCACTTGTCCCACTAAACTATTTGTGTGAACATCATAAAGATAGAGACAATAGTTCAACATATTGGCAGTTGTAGCTCAGCTTTAAGACCTAATTTCTCAAAATGCTGTGCTCCTGGAGCACTGTGCAATGCCCCAGATAGATAAAGAAACCACCTTGAAGAAGGAAGTTGAAGTTCATTAGCTGAATCCCAGTAGGTTACATGTCAGGGAAAAATCTCAGTGTGATGTCATAGTGGAAACCATGCTGCAGTGTGAGGGTGGAGGTGGGGGGAGTGTAAGTATTAATTTAAATAAAAGATATGAAAGAGATAGTCAGAAATAAAGACAGATACCCAAACTAATAGAAGTAAGCTTCAAACACTTTCAGAATGTGCGTGTAGAAAAATATCAATAACAATAACAGTGGCTAGCATTTTTAGGTGCTTATGCTACAGCAGGTATCATCTTAAGTGGTTAAGGTACAGTAACTCATCCTCACAATAATCCTATGATGCAGGATTATTTTTATTTTTGTTAAGATCATTTTATACATAAGGAGACTGAGACACAGAGAGGTTTTGAACTTGCCTAAGATTTAATACGCCTACTAAGGATTAGAACCATACTCAGGGCAGCTAGCTCTAGGGTCTGTTTTCCTGATCACTAAGATACAATCTCTTATATTGTTGAAAGCATGACTGACAGAGGAAAGAACCCGGGAGGCAGCTGGCTGTCCAGCGATCCCATTGAAAAATGTGTACAGCAATGACAGTGTCCTTGCTAACTGAATTGTGTCTTTTGATTGTACTTCAGAACAGTTTGGTCTGGAAGATGTAGATTGCCCATGTAGAAGAAGGAAATGGAAGAGACATGCAGGGAAAAAATAAATAATAAATAAACCGAAAGGGAAATACAGGGAAGGACCTCGATCTAGAATAATACTTTCTACCCTACTTCCCATATAATTTATTATTGGTTCATTTTTGCTGCAAGGGCCCAAATGCACAGGAACCAATATTGCTATCATTACCCTCACTGGATACTATCCTGTGGGTCCTCATTTAGAGCAATTGCTTATTTATGTTTACTAATAAGATTTCAGTTATTGGTTTTGTTCCCAAGTCAATTAAAAGTGGTTCACAGCAAAAGGAAAGGAAAGAATAAATGATTAAGGCAATCCAAGAGGTAATTAAATTAAAATATTTTCAGAATCTCTGTTACATAAATAATACCTATTCATATTTACTCATTTTAGAAGAGTTACCAAATGTCATTGGGAACTGGAAAAGTTAGATACTTAGAATTTCATTAAAAGAAAGACTATCATACTGCTTATTTTAGAAAGCCTGGTGACAAAGCTGTCAGCTCAGATTGTCCAGGTTTAAAATGATTGATGCTTGCAAAATAAGGGTTGTAGCTATTAAAATGTGAAAAGTCAGTATTTGGCATCTTTGATTTTTGTACTAGTTCTTCTATCTGTTAAATATATTACAACATTCTAAACACTGAAACACTCAGAAAGTCGATATCCTAGGATTTCTTAGTATATATAAGCCTCAAAATGTTACAACTCATTTCTGCCTTTCTATGTCATCCAATAAAAACCTCAGAGACTTGGATTCTCTTTGGGCAGCCCACGAAGTCACATCTGCCAGTGTCCTATACATTTGGAAGATTTATTTTCTCTGTGCAAATCATCTCACTCCTCTAGGTCTTAGTATTCTCATCTCTAATATTAAATAAAAATATATTAATTTCCTCTTTTCTTTATTGCCTTTTAACGACTTTGTTTAAAGATCATTTTCTGTTTCTTTAGCTGTAGGAATAATTTTAAGCAACATTTTATTTTTAATGTTTTATATTCTAATTTGTGCTAATGATTTCTATTATTAAGATTCAAATTTACTATTCAGATAAGTATTTGAGAGATATGATAGAACTGATCTGTAGAACAACCAAATAAACATATTCATGCCTACACAGTTCATCATATAGTGTTACGCGAGCAAGCAGTAGTGGGAAAGTATTGCCAGAATGTATTAAGTAAACACATCAATATTTGTACAATCAAAAAAGCAATTCTATCTTCCTTGAAGCAATGTTTTGGAAGGCTGTACACTTTACTTCAACAATCACACCATTGTTCAAAACAGTATTTCAACTCATCTTCTGCCTTTAGAACCTATGGGACTTCCATGTTAATAGCCTTAATGCTGGCAAAATTTTATTAATGATGGGTAGGTGTGGTTTCTCACAGAAAAGATTAATGATCTTGTAGAGCTTATTGAACGACTCTTACTTCACATCAAAACTGGTATTCCAAAATTGTTCTGAACAGTAACAACATAACTGTGATACATACACACATCTAAGCTGGAATATGCTAACATGTCTAAAAATAAGTATTCCCAGGAGAATTAATATGAAGAGATTCTTGTTCATTTGGTAGTATAACTTCTATATAAATTCCTTGCTTTAGCACTAATACATCATTTATACAGATTTTTTCTATCTATGGAAATAGTATGAATAACTGTCATAAAATAATTTTCATAATATATTGATAAATTTAGCTTTTCCATATTTTGTGTGTTCCAAGTATATATCGACACATGACGTAAGCATAGAATTATACAAAGTTACCTGTAAGGTGTGACAGATGATTTAAGATGACATTTTTCTCTCTATTCTGTCCTATTTGTGTGTGATAATTTCTTCAGTAGTATTTTTAAAAGAAATATATTATTTGATAAAATTATTGCTCAACTGAATTCCATCGAAATGTCATCATTTTAATGTGCTTAAAATGCTTCTGATCCTCTATTATTAAGTGATAAAGATTATAATTTGACAAAAGTAAATACCAAAATGAATGATTTTAAACATGTTTCAAACAAACAACATAAAAGGCAAAGCAATATATTTTTAATCCCTTTATTATTTAGAAGCTACATTTAAATTGTTCTAACCCTATATATGTATACATATATACATAAACACATATTTCACATACATTCTTTTATTTGTTACTTTTTGTTACATCTAGATATAAACCATAGTTTTTTAGGGTTTCTCTTTTGGTTTATATTGATGATACTCAATTGCTAGATCCTTAAATGTTTCTATATGCTTTGATAAAATTTGATCTATGTTTTAAAGGTTTTTATATTGCAACTATGAAAAATAGAAATTGGATTTAGTTAGTAAATCTGTATCATGTACTTTAAATTAATTCTCTGCTGACTCTAAGAAAAAAGTTCTATGAATAAATTATTTTTCTAGAAAAATATTCTAAAGATAAATTTAGTAAAACTGTAGAAATATATAATGATCCTAGAAGCTTAATTGTACATGACGTACTTGAAAATAGATTTAATTTTAATTGCAAAAGGAAAATACTTCATCTGTAATTTGAGCAAAAGAAAGTAGTTTTCATTGGAAATGAAAATTTGTAGTATTCTAAACCAGTTGTAAATGTAAATTTCCAAATTAATAGATAGAACACTTTTTCACATTTATGTTATTCATTGAACACCTATACCACATTGGTCCATAACCACAAAAGACACAAAGAAAATGGATAGTATCAGTCCCTTCAAGAGTTATACAATCTATTAAGGAATACCAAATGGCAAACAAAAACAAAAACAGAGATATGATCATTTCAACCTGTGAGTATTAAAGAAAAGTATCTGAGGGACAAGCCAGCCTGTTAACACCTCATGTAGATCTATTATACAATGCTGCATAAGAAATTATCCGCAAATTTAGCAACTTCAATGCCCTGGTCCACACTGATCCCCAGTTTCACTTTCTGTGGTTTCTGTTACCCAAGGTCAACTATGGTCTGAAAATATTAAATGGAAAACTGCAGAAATAAACAATTCATAAGTCATAAATTGTGCGCCATTCTGAGTAGCATGATGACATCTCGCACTGGCCCATCCCATCCTTTGGCATGTCAATAATCCCTTTGTTCAGTGAGTCCACACTGTGTATGCTGCCACCTGCTTGTTAGTCCCTTGTTTGCCATGTGGGCATTTAGATCAAGGTCACGGTTTGGCAGTGCTTGTGTTCACATCACCCTTATTTTACTTAATGATGGTTCCAAAGTACAAGAGTAGTGATGCTGGCAATTCAGATATACCACAGAGAAGCCATAAAGTGCTCCTTTTAGTGAAAAAGGTGAAAGTTCCCAACTTCATAAAGAAAGATAAATATCATGCTGATGTTCTAAGATCTCTGGTGAGAACAGATCTTCCATACATGAAATTGTAAAGGAAAAAGACATCCATGCTAATTTTGCTGTCTCATCTCAAACTGCAAAAGCTACCACCACAGTGAGTGATAGGTACTTAGTTAATATGAAAAAGGCATAAATTTGTGGGTGGCGACATGAACAGAAAACATGTTCAGATTGATGGCAAAGTATTGTGCCACAAAACATTGAACCCATACAAGGACATCTGCAAGGGGTCCCCTGATATGAGTAACACCATGCTATTTACGAAAGTGAGGGATGGTCACACAGATTCGGGATTAGGTTCGGACTGGAAAATATACAAATTATTGGAGAGAGAGAAAGAGGGACCATATTCACATAACTTTTAGTATATTGTTATTAATATAATTATTGTATTTTACTATTACTTATTGTTGTTAATCTCTTACTGTGCCTAATTTACAAATTAAACTTTATCATAGGTGTGCATGCATGTATAAGAACTACATAGCATATATAGAGTTCTCTACTACTTGTGGTTTTAGGCATCCATTGGGGGTCTTGGGACGTATCCCCCATGGACGGGGGGCTACGGTACACATTTATTATGTCACAGTTTCTGGGGATCAGGAATCTGGGCACAGCTTAATTGGATCCTCTTATACTCTCTCACAGGCCACAACCACAGTATCAATCCGGGTCTGCATCTGAGACCTCAGTTGCAGAAGGATCCATTTCCAAGTTCACTCAGCCTGTGTGGGTAGAATTCAGTTCCTCATACATGGTTGGACTGAGGGCCTCAGTCCCTCACTGGCTGCTGCTCAGAGCACGCCATCATACCTTCCATTGTGGGCCTCTCCCACATAATAGCCTGCTCCTTCTGAGTGTGAAGCCAACTAAGGCAATAAAGAGAATGTGCTAGTGAAATGGAAGTCACTGATTTTGTAACCTGATCATAGAAGTGATGTTCCATCACTTTTGTTGCATTTTTTTGGTTAGAAGCAAACCACTAGAAGCAGCTCACACTCAAGGGGAGAGTGATTGCACATAGATGGGAATTCAAGAAGGTGAGGTCATCAAGGGCCAACCTAGAGCTACCTACCGCAGATAATAAAAATAGTTATAGAAGTTCTGCCAAAAGATGAAATAGTGCCATTTGTGAAAACATGGATGGATCTTGAGATTATCATGCTAAGTGAAATAAGTCAGACAGAAAAAGTCGAGAACCATATGATTTCACTGATACATGGGATATAAAACTGAAAACAACAAAAGAACAAGACAAACAAACAAAGAAACAAAAACTAATAGACATAAACAATAGTTTAGTGGTTACCAAAGGGTAAGGGGCGCGGTGGTAGATGAAGGTAAATGAGGTCAAATATATGGTGATGGAGGGAGAACTGACTCTGGGTGGTGAGCACACAATGTGATATATAGATGATGTATTACAGAATTGTACACTTGAAACCTACGTAACTTTACTAACCATTGTCACCCCAATAAACTTTAATTTTAAAAAATCTTATAGAAGTTCTATGGGAGAAAACATGGATAACAAATTGCAACTACATGTACCAAAGAAGTTTCTTGGACATTAGGCATTTGGATAGATTTTTAATGCTTAGTTTTTTAGTTTAGAAGCCTGTCGATACCCCCAAGTGACTAAAACATTTTCATTTTGCAGCTAATTATCCAAGTAAATTAAGAATATCAAGAATTCCTTTTAACCTCGGAACATACTATTCAGGGTAACTATCAGTCTTTGAGCACTTATTGCATGCCAACCACCATGCATCTATGTTCTCATTTAATATAACAACAACCTACCTGTAAGATAAAAACTGTATGTAGGTTAGAAAAACTGAGCACATCATTTAAAGATGCTTCAGTGCAGCTTATGCTGCAGTAATTAACAGACTCAATGTGCAATGGTTCAATGCAAGAGAAACTCATTACTTGCTTACATAACATTCTAGTATCTATGCAGGTTGACAAGTAGAGGAAGGAGGCAATGGATCTTCCCAAATTTTTCATGCAGGGATTTAGGCTGATGGTGTCTCTGCTATCTGCAGCATGTGGTTTTAAATGTGGCTGTAGACCAGGGGTGTCCAAACTTTTTTCAAAGGTTTTCACCAAGGGCCATATGAGGTAAAATACACAAACAGCCGGGCCACTCACTCGAGGTGAAGTACGAATTGCCTCACCTGGTTTATTTAAGTAAACTAAATATATTTTTGGAATTTGCTGCGGGCCAATTAACAATGGATTGCGGGCCCCAGTTGGCTCGCAGGCCGCAGTTTGGACACCCCTGCTGTAGACGTTTCCAGAAAACCATAGAGAAATTCATGTAAACAGATCTTCTGGGATCTAGCCTGAAAGTGACACACATCACTTCCGCTCACATTCCTTTGGTTCAAACTCCATCATTTGGCCATCCCTCATTGAGCAGGAAGCATAAAACATAGTCTAGTTTTACAGCAAAATAAGGAGTGGAAAATGCATTTTGGTGAAACAAGTAGCAATTTCAACCATAAAGTAAATGTCAAGACTCTAAATAAGGCTGAAATCACTCAGCTTGAAAAATTGTACTCACTAGAATTGAAAAATTGTACTCACTAGAGTGAAGCACACCTATAAGTGCGCTTGGGCTCAGGGCATTTTGAACTCCAGGTTCAAAAGGAAATCACCCAAACCACAGCGTGGTTGCTTCTACCGAAAGCCAGAGTGCAAAAAGGCAGCGTGCTTGGTCTCACCTAAGGATAAGCCACAATCAGAAAATTCTCAGCCATTTATTTCAACCTGTAGCTGCCTAAAAAGTCCTGAAAAAACTACAAACAAATGTGTAATCACAGGAGCAGTTTAAGAGTTCCTGAGACGTGGATCAGTTCATGTGGGTGTATGGGAAGAGTAGACAAGCCTGGGGAGCATCCATCACATTCTTGATGTCACATCCAGGCCAGGGGCAATTTCATGGGCTTCATTTGGGAGCACCCACTGTACTGCGCCACCACCCATGTATGACATACACTTAGATCAAGGACCAGTTCTAGAAATCCAAGAACCTTTTGTGCAGTCTCTTGGGTTTCTAGTATTTTCAAAATATGATTGCTCTGGATTTTGTTCTTTTTGTAACACCTTCCATGAACACAAACCTGTCTCAGTGGTGGCTGATCTTCGACATGACGATGGCACATTTCATTCTCTTCACTGACATTTGCCACACGTAACTTCTATCAGTGACTCATTGACTGTACTTTTCACATCCAAGAGTAATCTAATTACATTATTTCTGGGGCCCCATGTTCATCAACCAAGTATTGAAAGGATTGTTTTCAGACCTTCCAATTTCACATTTATGTATTTGTTATTTACCACCCATAGATTCCTGGTGGAAAGATCAGAACATTAAAGCGTATGTGACAGAATACATCCTACTGACAAACAACTCGTTTACCTACATTGCTACCACCAAGAACACACACAGCTCACAGCACATCTTTTCCAGAATGCTCCTTTTATGGCTCCAGTAGTTCTGACCCCTATTCCCCGCTACATCCAGGTTGTTACTGTCAGAAGCTGTGTGGATTAGCAGGCCCTTTTGGTGGCAGCTGGGGATCACCTACTGTGGAGAGATCAAAATTCATGCAAGAATTATGTTAATCAGCATCATGCCAAAGAGGACACAATTCAGGAAAAAAATACTCTCCTGTACGGCTCTGTGAGCATCTCACTTTGACAGAAGTCAATTACTCAAAGTGATGGAGGGCATCACCAGTCTGAACCCTGTGCCTCCTCTTGTACGTGTCCAGACGAATCCATTCTATTTCATTTCTGCTAAGGTTCCACAGTCTACTCGTTCCCCTGTTCATTTGCCCATTCACTCAAAATAGAAAATTTGAAAGAAACAAATAATTCTAGTTCAGAACCTTCCTCTTTTCCATGATACCTTAGATTTAGAGTTTTGGGCACCTTAAATGAAGGTTTTTGAGGTGGTTATTTACATTAATTTGGGCTTAATAGATTAGTCATTAATATAATTAATAATAAAATAAATTATTTAGCCTTAATATCTTTCTAGCTATGAAAACAACCCAAGACATCCATACAGGAATCCTATTCTCTGTCGATCGTAACCTCAGTGGCTCTTCTAAGTTCTACTGGTTCTTCCTTATATGACTGCCACTAGTGGTCTTTCTTTTTGAGTTAATATTTTATTTCCCATCCTAACCCTGGACTTCATTATGTTTGGATATTTTTTTCATCTTGAAACATCTTTGTCTATGTCGTGGACGTTTGCCCTCAATGAGCTCTCTCTCACACTGGACCTTGGCTCTCACCACTCCAGTTTGTCTGGTCAGAATACCGGAGTAGCTCACCACTTCATGTAAAATGTAATGTTAAATTTTCCCTTGTATGTGTTTGTGCAAAGTCATGACAACCAGCACAGTTTCAGTAGTGCTAGTAGCTAGAACTGTTCTTCACAGTCTGCATGACTCCAGGAGGAATTTCCCTGACCAGTAAAGGACTCGTAAGGCAGATTTCCAGGGCTAGGCAAGAATGAAGAGGGGTGTTTCCAACAAATCGCACTGTGTGCTTCTCACGCTTGATGTCTTAACAGAGAGGATTCTGCATGCCCATCTCTATTGTGCCAAAGATACTTCCTGAGCTGGGCAGGACAGTCACACACTGCTATCCTCATCAAAACCTCTCTTTCTGTAACTACTTGAGGATTATTTTCCAAGAACCCAAACAAGCCAATCACAGCAAGGCATGGCCAGTGCAACATTCCCTCTTATAGTGGGAATTTTACAGTAAGGAGATTGTAAGGTAGGAACAAATGTGTATGCAGTGAACTCTGAAGTTGTATTTTCTCCAAGCAAGGGGAGGAACATTCAACTTTTGTACATAATTGATGCATGTTTAAAATAATTCTATGTGGTCAGACGAGGAAGCGGTGGGAGAGAGAGAACCCTCCTTCGTCCATAGCACATCCCAGAGAGATAGTGTGACCAAGTGCCCAGGCTTGGCTCCTTGATAATGTACGGCCTTGGGCAACTCCTGTGCTGCAGTCTCCCCTTGGGTTTAGGTTTTTCTTTTTCTTTTCTTGGCTTAAATAAGTGAATTCTCCTAAAGCACTTCGAATAATACCTGGCACATACTAATCACTCAGTAAGTTCTAGTTATTGTTAATAAATAATTAATAACTCAACACCAGAAATTCAGGTGGGGAGAGAGACAGCCTTCTGATGTAACAACTTCAAGTAGATGCTGAGAGCACCTGAGCAGGCAGTAAAGGCAATTAAGAAAAGTCCTCTCGCCGCATTGGCTAACAGCTAACCTGAACAGTCCTATTATCAGTGAGCGTAAGGAGCACACGCATGTACATCTCACACACACAAGTACACTTTTACCTCACAGCACACACGCACACACTCTCCATGAAGCCTATAAAGAGAATCCACATCATAAACTAATGTGAAAAATAAGTTTACTCAAGAGTCAAAGCAAAAAGAACCTTGAAAGATTTACTGCAGCAAATAGAAGTGTTTGAAGGAAAACAAGTCTTGTGCTCACTGTTAAATGGAGGAATACAAATAACTGAAAGAGGAGATAAAGTATTAAATAAAACAAAATAGTCTCAGGTGAAAGGGATGCTGAATGAATAACAGCAAATGTAAAAGAGAGCAGGATGAAACATGGAACTATTGTAAGGAAATTACAAATAAAATATCTGAATATGTATCAGCTTTAGGAATAAAAACAGCAAACTCAACATTACATAAAATTAAATCAATGATTAAGGAAATCTGGAGAACTCTTCCAGAGCGCAGAGCATAGAGACAAATAGATGAAAAGACAAGAGAGAAGATTAGACAAATAAAAAAGAAAGGAATGAAATTGCATTAATGGCCAGTTGGTATTTTAGAAGAAGGGATGAGACCAATTGGGACAGGAACAATAACCTTCAATCTAAATTGGCCACAAGATACAAGGGGAGGATGAAAACTAACCTTTTGTACCTGGAGAAAGATACAAGTCTACAGATTGAAAGATCCCATTCTGCAACAAACATTAAAAGAACATGTTTTAATTCTTGAAATACATTTATGGGATTACTGTTCCAAATAAAAATTGCAGGAAATAGTAGGACATTAGAACTCCATTTTAGACATTCAAGATGGAAAAAAATAACGTATTAAAATCTTTAAGAGATTATGCTATAATGTAGTTTTTCCAAAATTACTTGACCATAAATTCCCTTCTTTCAAATAATACCAATTAACATTATGCAGTATTCCATACCACAGTTTCATAAATGACAACTAATCATATATTGTGAACTTTTGCAATAATATTATATAAAATTCCTTTACAGAGCTGTCGCCAAAAATAATTAAGATTCCTACCTTATTAGTTTGCTGGGGCTCCCATAACAAAATATCATAGATTAGGGGGCTTAGAAAAACACGTATTTATTTTCTCACAGTACTAGAGGCTGGAAATCCAAGATCAACGTTTTGGCAGGGTTGGTTTCTTCTGAAGCCTCTTTCCTGGGCTTGTAGATGACCATTTTCTCTCTGTGTCTTCATATGGACTTTCCTCTGCGTGTGTCTGTGTCCTAATCTCTTCTTTTTATAAGGACACAGGTCATTTTGGATTAGGACTCTCCACAATGAGCCCTAATTAACTTAATTACCTCTTTAAAGACTCTATCTCCAAATACAGCCAAATTCTAGGTATTAGAGGTTAAGTCTTCAATACATGAATTTGAGTGGGAAGGGCCACAGTTCAGCCCAAAATACCACCAAAAGGCAAAATAAAATAAAGCTCTGCTCAGAGCTTTATCCAACATTAAAACCCAAAAGATATAAAACTATTAGGTTGGTGCAAAAGTACTTGCAGTTTAAAAGGTTAAAAATAATTGCAAAAACCGCAATCACTTTTGCACCAACCTAATACTAATTCAGAGTTTTGTAGAGTGAAAAAAAGTATTTAATTAGTAATTCTATACCCATTCATGCTGTAATTTATGTATAAAGACAACTAAAATGTTCAACTATGTAATGACTCTGAAGATTTACTTCTATTGTCAAGACATAAAACCCAATAATTATGAGAATTCATCATGAAATATTTGTGTACAAGATAGCAGCCATGTTAAAAATAGGGATTGAGGAAGTAGATAGATAATACCAGAAAATGAAATAGTAATTATACCTTGAATTTGAATTTCTAAAACTTTCTCTCCTCAAAACAGTTCCCTTATATTCCCTTTAATTAGTCATCATTCTTGTTGCTTGCACTTTCCAGTTATTTTACAAACATTGTTTCCTTTTGCTCTTTATTACTAGTGGCTTAATTTAGGACTTTGCTACATCTTCCATGAACTACTGGGAAACACTCCTGTGTGGACTCCCAGCCGCCAGTGTAGACTGCCTTTGACTACTTCCCATCTTCATTCCGAGCAAGCATCCTAAGAGGCAAATGCCGCCATTTAACACAAATCCCAAGGCTTTGCCACCTACAAAGTACCTTCGTATGACATACAAGTCCTACTATGTGCCTCTATCACATACGAGGTTTGACAATTAAGTTTGTGAACTTGTTGCAATGATGTTGCTAACCATTTTTTGATATCAAAGGGATTATTCATTATGAATTTGTACCAATTGGACAGTTAACCAAGTTTACTATTTGAAAGTCCTGAAAAGGCTGCTTGAAAAAGTTAGACAACCTGAACTTTTCGCCAACAATTCATGGCTCTTGCATCACGACAATGCACCAGCTCACTGTCTGTGAGGGAGTTTTTAGCCAGTAAACAAATAAATGTGTTGGAACACCCTCCCTACTCACCTGATCTGGCCCCCAATGACTTCTTTCTTTACACAAAGAGAAAGGAAATATTGAAAGGAAGACATTTTGATGACATTCAGGACATCAGCAGTAAAACGACTGCAGCTCTGATGGCCATTACAGAAAAAGAGTTCCAGAATTGCTTTGAAGGATGAACTAGGTGCTGACATCGGTGTATAGCTTCCCAAGGGGAGTACTTCGAAGGTGACCGTTGTGCTATTCAGCAATGAGATATGTAGCACTTTTTCTAGGATGAGTTCACGAACTTAACTGTCTGACCTCTTATTCTTCGTCACTCTGCTAATGACATTGAAAATAAATGTTATGTATTTATTTGGCAATAAGTGCCAAAACCAATAAATATTTTTCATCTCATTTGAACTGATTTATTTCTAAAACTCTAAAAATTAAAATATAATCCAAAATATTGCAATAGCTATATATACAAGAGAAGAATACACTGGCATTTATAATAAAAAAAGAATAAACTGACACATGTAAATGTCCAAAAGTAGAGAAAAGGGTATTACATACTTTTATGTATGGTATAGTTACTCCAAATACCATAATTCAACAATTAAATGATTTGTATGCATACTTTTAGCAACGTGGAAAATGTTTGTGTTGGGATTTTAAGATAAAAAATAATATAAAATTGCACATCACTATGACCAAAACTATGCTTTTAAACTCTGACTTGCAAAAGAGAAAAGTGCTAAAAATAAAATATCACCACCAACATGGTAACACTGATTTCAGGAAGGAAATTTTTCTTGGGCTCCCACTCAATATTTGATAATATGATCATGCTGCTTTATAATAAAGAAAATAATATATTTTTCTAATGTTTAAAGATCCATGAAACTTTAAATCTTAGATATTTCCTGGCATTATAGTAATATCAACATTTTTATCTTTGATATAAAACCTTAGGCAAACAGAAATCATCCATTGTGTTTATTTCTTTCTCTTTTTATTATGTTTTGGGGCTTATATAACAATTCTGCCAGTGCAGAAATTAAGGTTCATGCTCCTGGAGCAAATAACTTTTCTATTAAAAATAATTATACTTTAAAATATATAAATTTACAATTTACCTTTATATACACTATCTCAGATCTCTCTGGGAATTTAGGCATTTAATCTCTATAGTGGCTTAGAGCCCAGGATCAGAAGCTAGACTGCCTGGGTTGGTCACCTCAGCTCTGTCACTTACCAATTGTGTGATCTTGGGCAAATTTTTTAACCCTATTGTATCTTAGTTTTCACCTGTGTAAAATGGGAACAATAGCACCTACCTCATATCGTTAATGAGGATGAAAAGACCAAAATGCAGAGCGCTTAGAAGAGTGTGGGACCCATATTAAACACTAAATAAATGTCAATGATCAACTATTATTACCCTAATATTATATACAAACATACTAAATATATCTGTGCTATCAGTATATAATTATATGTACATTATAATTAGTTTTTTCTCACATGCATTATTCATTATTCATTTGAAATCTCACCACAAGCCTGTGAGATAGATAAGGGAAGGTATTACAACCGTTTTTGCATATGAGAAGTCTAAGTCTCACAGAGATTGGGTCACTTTCCCAGAGTTTGAAAATTAGACTTTTACCAGATAAAACACACTGACTCATGAATATTCTAATGTTGCCCCAGGGCCCAGGCTCATCATGACCAAAATGTGTGAGTGAGATGAATTCCTGGCCAAGGCAGGAAGTCAGAGACCTCTGCTTGTTTTCATTTTTTATTTCAATACGGTGGGCATACACTTATAAATGTGAAACAACAGTCTGGGCGAGAGGGAATTCTGATTTATAATTGCCCATTTCCCATTTCTGTGGTATACATACTCCCAATATGGCCAATTTCAAACAACCATTCTGAAGTAAGTGAACACAGAGTTTGGAAGGCATGAGCTCTCCCTAACCAATATAAGCCGGCTCCAGTACATAAAGGATGAACAACAATCACAGATGGAAGACTGTCCATGGCTGGCCTCAGTTTAAACGAACATTGAAGTTATTTCTCCAGCAAGATTGTATTGGAATTGTGTCTAACCAGATCACTTTAATTGTTTTCAAGACTCTAGAGCAGGGGTGTCCAAACTGCGGCCCGTGGGCCAACAACTGATCCATTGTTGATTGGCCTGCAGCAAATTCCAAAAATATATTTAGTTTATTTAAATAAACCAGGTGAGGCAATAGTACTTCACCTCGAGTGAGTGGCCCGGCTGTTTGTGTATTTTACCGCATATGGCCCTTGGTGAAAACCGTTGAAAAAAGTTTGGACATCCCTGCTCTAGAGCCATCTCACATTAAAATAACCACTCAGTTACAAAATCTCCCAGGTCACAACTTTTTCTTTCTGGGTTTAGTGTGACCCTGAACCATACAGAGATGCTCCCCAGTTCCTCTTTTTCAGTGCACATAAAAGGAGGTATTGTGTGTTCTGACATGTTTATTAGATGCTTGGCTAAGTTACCAGGAAAACCACATTTATCAGGACTGCTCTATCCTTTGGGAGATCAAAGCAGGCTACCCAGTGGTTGCTTCACGGTTGCTCTCTATCAGATCTTTCTCAGACCTTATCAAATAGATGCCACACATTTTCAGAGGAAATGTGTCTTATTCCTCTATTTCCACTGTGGGTCCTTGTCAATCTGAGTGGCCCTGACATTGCTGAGTGGTCAGCGGAGGCATTTTCCTCTGATCCCCACATCCTCTCTGTGTACACACAGTGGGTTCAACATGGATTCTCTACCAGGTTTAAAGGAGCTTGGAAGAATTCTGATTTGTCTTGTGAACTTGCCAAGAGCAACTACCTAAAAAATGGCAGGCCAGGTGCTCCTAGATCCTTTATAAACATAAATGTACAGTTGAATAATCATGGTTTTCCAGTGTAGACCACCAGTAAAATAGTTTTCATAGGCCATATTACAGTTACTTGTTGTATAAGTGTCCTTTGTACCATTGTATCATTTGGCATTTTACTCAAGGAAAATATCCAAAAGACTATACTGATACCTTATTGTTTAAATTCCCAGTGCCCAGACATATACTTAGTTATGGATCAGACTGACTTAGCAGAATGTAACTGGTTATCTATAAGTCGGGTTCTGATGTGAGGCACCAATGCTGCAAATTCTCCAAACACAAGGTAGAATTGCCTATTGAACTCTTCAAAGATCATTGATGATTAAAAAACCTCCTGTCCTGACATGTGGAGAACGTGACAATACTGGAAAGCAGAGCTCCTGATTAGAAAGGAATCCTTCTCCGCCTCCTTCTCATTTTCATACTCTCACCCTCCCTACCATGTCCCAGAGTTTCAAATCAGTCACTCAGGGACTGGTTTCTAGAATTTTCTATATTGAGTTTGACAGTTGAGGCTTAATGATAAGTAACCTGCCTGCAGCAGAGATAACTTTATCTTGTGCAACATGGTAAGCCTTTGCCCTAGTGATAGACGGAGTGAGAGAACAGTATTGATTAAAGAACTTTATGTAAATATATTGTACCATGGGTACCCCAATAACATACCATACTTAAAATGCTGCAGCATCTAACGTTTACTCCATCATTCTCTGTATCCACAAGCAAATTAGAATGGGAGGAGAAGGAGTTTAAAAATGTTTGAGTACATGCATGCCGATTTTCCGACCTTTAAAGGCTGCCCCTGAGATAAAGGTTTAGTTGCAAGTGGTTTAATTGGGAGGTGGTCCCTGGAAGCACAGAATGAGAATGACAAAATGGGAAGGGAAGGAAAGAGGACCATAAAGAAGACGCATTTGGGGTAAGTTATTTCGGTGAGCAGCTGGTGTTTGGTTCCCTGGGAATCTTTAAAAGATGATGCAACACACTTCCAAGGCAGGAGATAGCTAGGGTACTTGGCCATCTCTTTCCTCAGTTGTCAAAGGTAATATTTAACTTTGCATATCTTACATTTCTCCATATTAGCATATTAAATTGTCCTCATTTTTAAAATGACTATATAGTTGTACTGTCACTATAGACAGCTATATGGTTGAACTTTTACTTATTAACATCATGCTAAAGTGAATACTGGAGTACATGTCCTTGCTCACTTGGCTAAACTATCTATAAGACACATTCTTAATAGTAAAGTGCTGGATTAAAAGGAAATTAATTTACCCTCAAAAAAGTTGTATAGATGAAATTTGCCCTCAGCAGTTTATGGGATTACCTTCTTCCCACATCCTTGTCAACACTATTATCAAATTCAATTTTTGTCACTCTGGTAGTTGTGAGATGTGATTTTATATATATATATATATATATATATATATATATATATATATATATATATATATATTTATCAATAGGCTTTCTTGGGGTTTGTGAGAGTCAGGCATGTTAGCAGAGAGGGATCCCGCCAATATTCTTTGGGACTGTTCCCCACGAAAACAGAATATTTTAATACTTTGCTTCTTGGGCAGATAGATGCCTCTTACCTTCCCCTCTCAATTTTTCCCAGCTTAAGGATCTAAGTGAAACTCTGCTCGCTTTTCTTTTCTACCATTATGCCCTCCCAAGAAGTCCTTGCCAGTTCACTTGTTTTATGTTTTTAAAAGAATACTTATGAAACTAGAGCTTCTCTCAGACAATAACCTCCTTGCAGAAGGGGAAGGGAGCAGAGGATCCTGCTGGCCCCATGCCCGAATGCTTTTTTTCCCTGAAAAAAAAGAAAATTGCACAGTTTTGTTGAGGTGTAATTCACATGCCATAAAACTCTTTTGCTGACTCACATTTATTTTGTACCCTTGGGAAGTCTGCACCTACCCTGGGTATTTGAGCTGTGCTTTTTTCCCCTCCCTATTTTTCCCTTGTAACCACCATCCCACCTTCCAAGAGTTTCAAACATTCTGGTTCACAACTGCCTCCTAGTTTCTTTAAAAATGTTTCTTTTTTGTTATTTCCACAGGATTTTTGAAGGAAGGGGCCCTCCTTCCCTGTTCCATTTCCACATTTGTATGACTTAAGGCAGCTTATTATTGAATGTATGACATGTATACTTCACCGATAAGGGGCATAGAAACATATGCACTGAAACTATAATTGGTTGATGAAATGGATTCACTTAGACGATTGAAAGAATTTGCTCCTCCTCAGCTTGGTGGGAAAATTTGAAGTTTCTGAAGAGATGACATTCTCAGAATTTGTTAAAAGTTTACAATACATGATTATCCCACAAGAATTCTGCATAGCACCAAGTGTGATACTTTGATTGTACTGAGTACACATGCCAAAAAACTTACTCGATTGATTTAGACCTCTGCAAACTTACAGTCAGTTTCATTCATGTTCTTTGTAACATCAAAGACATATATATATATATATATATATATATAGCCAGGGTGCCAAAAAAAATGTATACAAGTGGACACTTTGGTCAACGTTGCTCAAGCAGTAGTTCGCCATAATCAGAAGAGTCTGGACACTCGCTGATGGTAACCACTTTGAGCACATCTTGTAATAGCAGAAGTCAAACGTGACTTGTATTCATCTCTTGTTATTGGTATATATTGAGTATTACAATTAATACAGGTTTTTCCTTTCTTAAAATGTGTATACTTTTTTTGACACCTTCTGTATATATACAATATATACATATGTACATGTATTTCAATGCAAATACAGGTTTAGGTTCTATTCCAATATATTTTTATGGCTTCACTATTTTAAGACTTTCTATACGTATTGTGTAATATATTCTTTGACAGTCTTACATTCAACCATCTACCAGAAGGGTTGACATCAGTTATGGGATACAGTAGTTGTGGCTCTTTAGTTATATAACTACTGTGCCATTTTGATGTAATTCTGTATAAATTTCAAAAATTTCTATTTAACATAATCAAGTGGTATGAAATCTTCTCTTTAAATGGCAAGTATACAGTACTGGCTCAATTGGCACTTAGCAATGGTCCTTTTACAATATGCACAATAGCTTCCAGCAGGGAGTTTTTTAAGGACCATCCTCTGAGAGCACAAACTCACACATGCACAATCAGAAGACATCAAGGTTCTATCTCTAGCTCCCCTTGAGATGTTATTTAATGTACAAATGTTACAGCTGAGTTGTTAAGCCTAAAAATTAAACACACAGTCGCATACAGGTACACTCCCTTTTCATTCTCTTGGCTAATATCTTCATATTCTTATTCTACATAAACTAATATCTAGAATGAATTGGGATTAATTTTTAGGGTAGAGGCATTTTTTATCTTTTAAAAATGCTAGTAAAGAGCATTTGTGAGTGTAATTTTACTTAGTAGCAGAGTGCCATGGAGTGGGTATACACTGGGAGAACTTGCTTGATTATGGAATACTTAGTTTTTCTGTCAGATTATAATTACGTCATTGGCTGCAGACACTTGGCACTGTAACAAAGGACATACAATCCAGCAGTGTTCAATTATCCAAAAGGCTTCTGGGAGATGAGGACCAGTTCTTACTTATTACATGTCAGTGCAAGCTTGGCACATGGCACATAGTTTGTGCTCAACCACTATTTGAATGCATACATTAATAAATGAACGTGGACAATCATATTTTAAATAAATCGAGGTAACCTTTTATACATTGTGTACAAAAACTAAATTGATTGACCCAATGGTTTTTATGTTCAGAACAAGGAAAATTACACATGTTCAGAGCCTTCATCGCGACATTTCTATTTTTTCCACGTAGCTATGCAGTAAAACAGCATTAGGTGTTTCTACAGCAGTAAGACTACATCAGACCCAATCCAAAATTCCTAAGAGGATTTCATTACGCAGTCTCATGTTTGGAGTTGATTCTGATGCAGCTTTCACAGAGGAAAGCAGGCCGCTATGCACTCTGTGGCCCCAACACCCCAACGGCACCAGGGCAGCCCCATTTCAGGCCAGCCTCCTCTCCATCATGCCCGGTTCTTAGGCTACGCTTGACATAACTGCTTTCCATTTCCATCTCCATGAGTTGACCTACTTGTACCATCAGGACTGTATGAAAGGAAGGGGGGAACCTAGGAATCGCAAGGGTCCAGTCCAGCTTCCTCCCCAGTGGTGTGCACTTACTCACTGACAAGCTTTGGCATTCTGTAGATTGACATACCAGGTGGCTGTCCCTCTGCCATACCAGTGTTTGGGGTGATTATGTGCAAGCCATGAGGGAAAAGAGCACACTATTAGTTAGGAACACCAGCATTGTACTTCTTTCTCGTGTTCTATTTTCCATTATTAAATTTAGGCCCAAAAATCTCTTAAATGTCTCTAGACAAATTTTAGTGCCTGTTTTTCTTTCAACTTTTCATCCTGTCCTGACCAGTCTTTAAAGGACTATCACAGTGACCTTAATTTTGTGGCAGGGAGGGAATCTAGAAGATGAGGAATCAATCTCCCCCTTCTGGCAGATCCACCACCTGAAGTACAGGTGTGACGAGTTCAGGTCGCCATGGAGCAGCGCGCCCTTCAGTTTCCTGTCCACTCTTTTCACTTCTTTCCAATATTACTATTAACACTATTAACTTAATTCAACTCTGATGTTTATGAAACCAAAAGGTTTGTAGACGGATAGACTCTCCTAATGGAGTCAAACCAGGCTTTGTTGTGGAAAAAAATCCAGAAAAGCTGAGAGGTCTTCAATTGTTTGTACTTCTTAAAATACTCCCTCGGGGGTGCAGGTTGGGGACACGTACTCATGTTTAATTCCATATAAATCAGATAACTTTTCACTGTTCTTGCAACATTTATTCAAAGGTAAAAACACCTAAGCACGGAAAGAGTACTTGGGAAGTGATTTCATTCCCTGTGCCGGTCCAAAGCCCTCTTCCTGCCTATGTTGATACTAATGTTGTTGTGAATCATCTCATATGTAAAGAGGAATAATAGAAGATCCCAGTTAGCATAACTGCCCACCAAGGACACCAGTGCAAACCATGGCTAACCATAGGAAGGCAGTGAGGCTTCTGCTGCCCTCATGCAGCCTCTTTCTCAGCCTCACTGTTGGCAGCCTTGGAGGGCGCTTGTGGATCCAAGCAATGCACGATGGGCATTCTGTCCCTCTGACTGACGAGTTGTTTAATAGCAACCTGGAAACTCTCACGTAACGCTAATACTGTGCTCGCTGAGCTGAAACCGGCAACCTGCCCCTGAAGAGTTTTGCAGAGGCTGGATCGAGGCAAATAGAAAGCTCTAAACATTGCAGTGGGATGAAGTCGGGAAATCTACGCTATCATTTGAGCTCTCCCTGATTTTCTGCAATTTGCAAGTGATATTTGACTTCAAAATTCAGCTACAAACTCTGAAACTTAGCTAGGCAATGAGAATATTGTGAGAGAGAGAGAGAGAGAGAGAGAGAGAGAGAGAGAGAGAGAGAGAGAGAGAGAGAGAATAGAATGGGGCTTGTCTTGAAACCATTTCGCTTACACATAACAATATGTTGGGAAACTATTCACAGAAATAGGGAGTTCCCCCTCAGACTAAAATCTCTGGAATTTTATTTTTAAATATATAAACCTCTGAGCAATAAAAAAATTAACTAACCACATTTACTTTTCCTCTAAAACCTGATTTTTTAAATAACTGGAGCTGGTTAGAACTAATTGTTTAAACTTTGGTCAAAGCTAAATTATTGGCTACTTCACAATTTGAAAAGCCGTAACTAATTTAAACCATTAAAATCATCTGTGGAGACAAATTGCATGCCAAGTTTTGGGTGGAAAGGATCCAAAGTCCCTGAGATATTAAATTTAAAAGCTCACTCTCTTACCTTTAAAATTCTAAATTACAACATCATGACCCTGATGCAATATATTTTTAAGAGAGTGCTGTGGTACAGTACCATACGTAATTATTTCACTCCTAGGCAAAAAGGCCCATCATTCAAAGGGAGCAAAGCTTTAAGAAAGTTATAAAGTCCATTTCTTAAGAAACATATGCCATTTACATCACCAAGTTCTACTGTACAGTTGTGTCCTATCAACTTTTGGGATGCCTGCCTAATATAATATTAGTCTTTCAGAATTGTTTCTAGCTCTTTGAGATGCAAGCTTGGAAGCAAGTCATTTTTCAATGGCAAATAAATAAATAACCCTGAAATGACAAATGATCAAAATTAAAATGATCTTCTTAAACGATCTTCAATCTTATCAAGTATTTGATAATCTAAGTTTAAATATCATTGATCTGAAGGTTCTGCCCTAGCGGCTTATAGAATTGTTTTCACTGCCAATTTAAACTTAGTTTTTAAATGAGTAATTTAAGCCAGAAAAGTTAAACATTATTTGGATTTGCTTTTGAGTTGGAAATAGTTTGAGTTGGCTCAGCTGATAAATAAATTAAAAGAAAAAAAAGAATTTCTGCTCCTGCTGAATCACATCTAGAAGATCTATTTAAGTTCTTGCATCTTTCCATAAACCACTGAAAGACAAATAAGCAAAAAAGTGGTATAGGCACCAAATAAATGCATTTTCTAACCAAGGATTAAAAAAAAATTCCTCCATGCCTTTTGTTTATAATCATCATTACCTCCCAGAAGAGACATCTCTTTGGGTTGCAACTTAGAATTCCATAAAATATTGAAAGAACATACTATATAATAATAGCACATTATGGTTTGTTTAATTTATCTTTATGCCTATGGCCTTACAGAAAGATAATTTCCTCTGTTTATACTGTATTATGATTTGTTAGATCTATTTGAATCTATGACTATACACACACATCCACCACACACATATGGAGAGAGAAAGAGAAAGAGGGAGTGAGAGAGAGAATATTCACTGGTGTTAAACTTTTTAAAATCGGTCTTTGACTAAAACAGATATACTGTCTAATATCTATATGAGAGGGCAAATGACTGGAATAATATATACAGTGATTTTTTGAGGGTTCAGAAAGACAACTATATGTCTTTTCAGATGAAATGAAACAATCTGCCCACATATTTAAGGTTTACTCTTTCTCATTGCAGCATAAAGTCTTTATCTTCTCTGAGTACCAAAGCAATTTTCAAATATTTCTGCCCTCAAAAACATGTTCCAATTCAGTAAAGTAATTACTTAGGAGTGAAATTGTAAGGGAATCCTTTCTGAGAAAAACTGGTCCCGGTTAAGAAGTCCCTGATAATTTAAAAGTAGAACTAGCTCAACTCAGCAAAGTTGACTATAGATAAAGTACTTTCTAAATAAATACAACTTCCTCAGACTGAAATAACCCAGCACCTAGATTCTTCAGAAGAGAATCCCTATTAGTGAAAAGTAGCCCAAAGTTAACTTCCCAAGGTCCACACATCTCACTTGTATTAGAGCTTAGGCTGGCTCCCAGAAGATACACTTTCCCTCTTTAATATTTTGGTTTAAGCATGAAAAAAAAACAAAAAACCTTTGGTTTGATACACTTTATTTAACATAACTGAAGCTAAAACTTAGAAAATGCTTTAAAGATTTTAACACTTTATTAAATCATTTGGTATATCAAAGGAAGAAAATATACCAAAAAAGTCACCATTGATATACAAATATTTGAGTTAAACGTAATTTCACTGAACACGTTTTTTATTACCACAGGCCTTTGTCTCAAAGAACCCACAGTCAACTTAAGGAATGTGTATGGTAAGAAACATGAATGAGAAAATCTAATAATTGCAATATTAATTGTGCAAAACTAGTCTACAATTATTGGGAAAGGCTTCAAGGAAAGATTAAAGATAATGATGAGTTGCAATGTAGTGTCAGAGCTGCTCACACCAGCTCTCAGTAGCTGCTTGGGCATATTTCTTTCCGGCTCAGTGTTCAGAAATATCACAGTAGTAGCCTGAAGTTGCCCAATGGTAGGAGAATTTATACACAGAAACTCATAAATGTTACAAGTCATGGATGTTTTTCTTTGTTTTTGGACAGCCACTAAGTGTTTAACAGCATACTGCTTACTGGCTACTCACCATTAGGACAAAGAACAGAAAGGGGATACAGGCAGAAGAAATGCATGAATAGTGGGGAATTTGTAAAAAGCACAGTTTCAATGAACTTCAAGTAGATCAATATTGCTGGAATGTAAAGTGAGAGGAAAGGGGTAATATATGCATCAAAGGAAAATATACAGGGATAGGATCATGGTGGAGACGTGTATGCATGTTAAAGAACTTGGATTTTATCCAGCAGATCAGTGTTTCCTATTGTATGAGTATGGTCCTTCAATCATTCACATCAGAATTACCTGAAAATGTAAGATTCCTAACTCTTGTTCTAACCTAACTGGATAAGAATCCCTGGTAGCATACTCAGGAATATGTATTTTCAAGAAGTAGCCCAGATATTTTAATGCTCACTCACATCTGAGAAATGTATTGAATGCTTTTAGGTAGGGTTGTGACAACACCACATGTTTAATCCTGCCATGGTGAGCTTGCCCCCACCCATTCTGGGAGGAATCTTAGATTGGGAAAAGGGAAACTACTTTTAGGAAAAGATGCCACAATACCCTTTTTACAAGAGTTTTTCAACCTCAGCACTATTAAAATTTGGAGCTGGATGATACTTTGTGGTGGGGGCTGTACTGTGCATTATAGGATATTTCCTCATGCCCCTGGTCTCTATGCACCAGATGCCAGCAGCGCTTCTCCAAGCTGTGAACCCGAAAATATCTCCAGACACTGTCAAATGTCCCAGGGAGGGCAAAGTCACCTCTGTTTGAGAACCATTACTCTCTTTGGCTGTTCCTTCGCTTGGCCCTTAATGAGGTGATCAGGGACCTCACTCTGTAGTTGAGACTCAATTCCCAACATACCAGGCTGCCTTCACCACTGCAGGTGTCACAGTGCAGCCATATGTTAATATGCCAGTTATCAAACAACTTGACTGTTTATCAGGTATTATATTTAGTTAATGGTGCTGCATTTTCATGAAAATGATATTGAATGAGACAACACGTGTGGCTATCATTTAAAGACCTGCCTTTTTCTTCTTACTTACACCTAAACGTCCTCCTCAGTCCCAATGGAATGCAAAATTATTTTCATGAAAGCTACCATTTTTATGTTATTAGTTCTTTCTAGAAGTACTCTATTAAAAGGAAAAACTAGACCTTACGAATAATATATATTTTAGCCCATTTGTAGGAATATTTTCATCTAGACAGGCAACTCCTTGATGAAATAAATTGTTTTACCCTCATCTTTGTATCATTGGTACCTATCACGTAACTTGGTAAGAAGATAATTTTAAAATATTTAAAGTCAATAAAAGAAACTATCTTACAAAGAACACAGTTTTATAGAACATAGAATAGGAAGCAGGTTGGTTTTAACGCAAGAGCAAAGGGCAGAGAAAATTTTAGACTACAGCATACTGTTTTGTTCTAGAAGTCAGGACCAATGGGATTGGAATAAGAAGGGTTTCAGGACAGTGGGACTGAGGTGTGGAGGGAAAATCACTTATTTGCAGTGTTCCAATGGCTGGCTTTGGTGATTTGATTCCTCCTGTTGCTTTCCCCCGCCCCTCTAAAACTTCTCAGTTGATGATGTGGACCACTAGGTAATGGATGAGCCAACTTAGGGCAATATCTCAGATTCTCTCTATTTTACTGTCCTGGTAATTTCCTTCCATAGTTGGCAAGCTTCCAGATTTAAGCAAGTTCTGAATTTTTATACACGGTGACTCACTGCTTGCTTGGTGGCACACTTGGTAGACTGTAACATTCCCAGTGTGAATATCTGGAGAACACTCTTTGACAGTACAGGGAATGTATTTTGCAATGTCCTGTTGGCATTTTACATATTGATTTAATGTCTCTAGTAGCTCTGAGGAAGATGTTTGGTATTTAGTGATTGATATTTCTAGTGGTTAAAAAAAAAATCATTTAGTTATAGCTTCAGATATTCTTTTCCAGATCTTTTTCCTAATGAAAGTTATACAGCTTATAAAGCGTATTTTGGTTAAGTACTGTCATGTCTAAAATTTCAGTGATCATAAATTGATTTTCATAGGACCATGGTTCATTAACAGTTGTTTGCCAAAGTGTCGTACCCCATAGGAAATTTGAGACTTGAAGAACAGCTGTCAACTGTTCGGATTACTCATTGGCTTAAATGCCATTGCCTAGTCCTGGTTGTCAATCTTCACAAATTATAGTTGTCATTTCTTGCATTTAGAAATAAATCAAATTGGCATTTAAGTGTCCTCTGGTGGCAATACAACAGTTTAAGGCATATTGACAACTATTACCTATGAGTGTTTCTCCACAAAATTTTGTGTGTGCATATATATAGTATTAAATATATATTATATTTATATGTGTGTGTAGTAAGTTAATGTGCCCTTTGTTATTGGGTATAATAATTTCATTCATGCAACACTCAAAAATATGGTGGATGTAAGAATTCGCTTAAAGATTTATGAATGTGTTTATAGGATTATGGTTTTATTGCTAGAGAAAATGTGTTTAAGTCTCTCTCTCTCTCTCTCTCTCTCTCTCTCTCTCTCTCTCTCTCACACATACACACACACACACACACACACACACACACACACACACACACACACACAACGTTGCGAGATGTCTTAAGGATGAAGCAAGAAGTATATTTTTTACAGTGATGCTAAGGACACCACTTTGCCAAGAATACTTCCTTCCCATGATCCTTGCCTGAATTTTCATCCTATGAAATTAGTTTTGGTCTCATCAAAACAATTAATTCTTGATATGATAGTCTGATAAATCTCTAATATTAATATTTAATTGACTTAAGAATGAAACCATTTAATAAGAGTGTATTCCAAAGAAACAAGAAAGAAAGGGAAAAAGTATCAAAGGATAGGTAGAAAGGCCAAAGTTAATTGTTTACTTCCTAATTTTTCCTAAAATGATTTCTGGGCACCACTGGTACAATAAAGCTGAGATTCCAGATGGGAATTGAAAGTTGTGTAGAAGCTATGGTATGTCCATTGTTTCTACCCTACCTCATATGGATGAAAGTACAATAATAAGATTGTACAAATTCCTACAACAAACAATAATTCTCACAAAACATTACTTGAGAATCAAGGTAATTAGGATTAAATTTAATTTTCCTTGGCTATTTGGCATAAATGAAAAACGATAATTATTGCAATCTCGACTAGTCTCTGCTTTTAGAAAAAACTTGGTAAACTGTATGGTTGCGCAAAAAGGAAATGCATTACATGTACAATAGAAAATATAATTTACTCTTCTCTTTTACCCTCATTTCTTTGGGTTTATGGTTTATTATTCCAAATAATGATCATATGTGAAACAAGAATGAGAAGCAGATATAGCTAAACAATCAATAGCAAACAGCTTAATTTTCTCAGCCTTACTGTTTAATTATTGATTATTCACATAACCAGTCATTTGATTCATCTTTGTGAAATTGACAGATTTTTTATAAGAAAAATGTTTAAATCCTTCTAAAGAATTCATCTGTTTCCATTTATATTCTGAAGAGAGAAGGGTAAAAATAACATATACAAAGAGAAAACTTTGAACTTAGCTACTTGACTGTCATACTCAATCTTACCGCATCCAATATTCAGAAAGTTGAAGAGGTTAAATACACACATTTAGTTTGATTTCTTCCATTGTGTGTATGTGTTTAAAATATATACTCAGTTATATTTTTGTATTCCATAGAGAAAACGCTTACTTGCTTAAATTTTATCCACATGTATCTTTGGCTGGAGAGAATGTCCATTCTTTTTTCTTTTTAGTAAGCCATTAAATTAGCTTGTTCAGTGGACCCAATCGTTTAAAGGCAGGAATTTGACAGACTGAGTATAAATATAGTTTATTAATAAAATCCACATTTCATAAATGAATAATACTGCTACTAAAAACATGCCTTGTTATCCAAAAAATAAGGTTTAAAAAAAAACAACTCATTAGTAAAACCATGAAAACTTACTCTGGTGTTCATGTGTCAAATTAGATATTAACTATTAATTAGTACTTCTAAAAAATTGACCTCCTCATATATTTGTTATTAAAATTTCCTAGGGTACTGATTATGTAGTCCTCTTCTCATTGTCTCTACCGCTTTTTTTTTTCTAAAGAAGGAATGGATGTAAAAAGTCTAATTAAGAACAACTTAGGTTTTTTGTCATTAGTCTATTGATAAAATAATTGGAAGCTTCTCTCAACACCTGGATGGGGAGCTTTAATTGGTCTTTTAAATCCAAGAAAGTTCTTTAAGAATAATTTAATCATTGTGTGGATAAACTTATAAAATATTAACTAGATTAAATTATGTGTGAATTATGAGTTAAACTTACACTACAGGTGTATGAGTTTAGTATTTATTACCAATTCCTCCTCAGTAGGGAGTTGGTAATAATTCTTTGGCCTAGAACTGGCTGGGCCAATATTTTTGTCCTGTATTCCCAATGGTTTTCTTGTTCTTCGGTGTGTGTGTGTGTGTGTGTGTGTGTGTGTGTGTGTGTGTGTGTGTACATTTACTGACTCTCTCTGCATTATTTCTAATGTATTTATTCTCAAGATGTTGTCCTTCTTGCTGTATATGTCATTCTTCCTTTCTCGAATATTGTACACAATTGTATCCTCATGTGCTATGCTATGTCATATGAGTGTGGTGTGTGCGTGTCCCTCACCTGGGAAGTCAGGTGAGTTTGCATTCTCCACCATGCAGACATGGTCACTGACGATCCCTAGCTGTAGCCACGGCTGACTCATGTAGGAAACTGACCAGAACCCATAGCATTACCAGTCAGTATGACCTAAAAGTTATCTTATTGCTCACGAAATCAGTACCAAATAATGAGCCCTGAGTGGCAGCATCAATTACATGCTTTCCAGATTGGTGCAGACGATAAAGGTGGAGGCTTCTGCCTCAGTTTTTCTGTCTTACACTTGAGTTCTGCACTGGAACTAAGACTTCCTCAGCTTGACTGGTTCATATAAAATGGCTGCCCTTTACCCAGTGAGGGGAACAGTGCTGCGGGTCGCTAGCTTCTCAGTCATGGTGAAGACTGTTCACTAAGGGTGAGGCTAGAGTAGGTCTCTCCACGTGAAACAAGAAACATCAGGACTGTGGGGTCAGCAGTATGGCTAGAGGGTGTGTGGGACAGAGGAGCTGAAAACACAAAATATATACTACCTAGAGTATACATATAATATGTACTATGTCTTGGTAGAGCCAAGATCCCAGTACTAGAAGGGATAAACAAAAACTCTAAAGAGAGTAAATGTAAAAATGGGAGACAAAGTTATAGGGTCAAAAGTTCAGAGATATGAAAAATGGAAAAATAGCTTTTTTTTTTTTTTAAAGGGGAGTAATCTCAAGTGATTACCTCACATACCAATTTTAAAAGCAGAAATCCCTAAGGCACTTGATTAATTCTAGCTAGCTCAATGTGTCAGGAAACACATACACCCCTGACACCAAGAAATTTTTTTCTCCAGCTCCCTTTGCTTCTCAGGTTGTTGCAGAAAGTCCTATTCCAGATGAAGCCACTGGGGTGACCAACCAGGACTGCTCCACTACTTTTGACCTTCTTTTGGTGGTTGCTCATTGCCTAGGCTTCTGCCCCCGCTCACCATTAATTGATGCATTTCATATCCATCTCTCTGACGTGCATACGGGCACTCATCAAAACACACATGCTTGGGCGCCTGCATGGCTGCCTGGACACTGCAGTGAGGCCTGTGCTGCAGTGAGCTCCACCATCACCGCCACCACCGCCCCGCCACCCCCCGCAGTCTCTCAGCATCCTTGGTCAGTTCCGTCCCTTCATCATGGTCCCCACTCAACTGTGCCTAACCAATCCAGCCCAAGACGAGGCATACTCTCTCCTCTCTGTTCTCTGCTTTCTACTCTCAATCAGTGTGGCTCTCTCATAAGTGCTAACCATCTCCCTTCCCTTTCTTCTGCACTGTTGGCATGTACTCAAGTTGTTCATTCTTTCCTTCATTTTCTACAAATCTGTGAACGACCTTCTGCACAGAGGTTAGGACAACTTTTCACCTCTCATAAACTTCCCTTTGGGGAGGGAAAGGACTGGCTTCCTGTCCGAACTGTTCAGGAAGACAGAGATGTTATTCAAAATATTTAGCAACCAGGACAGCAGAGGCACTGACCAATCAGAATGTTCCCTGGTCACAGCACTGGAGGTGCCCAGCTGTGCTGGGCACTAACCTGTTCTTTGCCGGATTGCAGGAAAGTCCGGAAGAATTATTAAGGTGACTGAAACACCCAGGCCCAGGAGATACTTGAGCACTCAGCCATTACTTATCGGCCAGTATGAAAACATTTCAATATTTATACACCTGCTGTAACTGTACCTGCGTGTGCCAACTTTGTATCCAATCTACAAGAAGACCCTCTCCCTGCAAACCGAAACTTTGTGTTGATTCCTTCTTCTCAACTTTAAAGCAACTCCCTCTTTAAAAACTGCCAAAATTCAAAGGCTGTCAAGAAACCATATAAAAACCTGTATTTCTTTTGACTCAACATTATTGACTCTTTATAAAATACTAGCCACAAATCATGTCATAGCTTTATTACAAATTATCTTTTATCTTATGTGACTATGTTTCAAGGTTAAAGGTATTTCTCTAATTCATTCAACAAATACTTAACGTGCACCTATTATGTGACAAGCATTGGGGAGATGGCAGTGAACATGAAAGACAAATTCTGGCCTGAAGGGAGCTGATATTCTAATCTGGGGTTTTAACGTAAATTTTAAATGTCAGAATTGTGCATTATGAAAAAATTATCATGGTATGTGCATTTAATTGTTAATGCTATGCTTTATGGGGTTGAGATTTTCACACACCAAAATTTGCTTCACACGAATGTGCATATGTGTGAGTGTGTGTGTGTGTGTGTGTGTGTGTGTGTGTGAGTGAATGCACACATCTCCAGAGAAAGACAAACAGAAATGCTATGTGCTGTGAGGGCAGAAGAACATAAAAGGAATGTCCCCTTACATGGAAATGTTTAAATATTATTTGCAAAAATAAAATAAAGTATTTAAAAAATATGGTTAGTTGTAAAAGCAATGTTGTAAGTTCCAAATAAACACTATAATATTCAGTGATACACAATAGCAAATTTAAGGCAAGAGGGAGCTCATTGTGGGGAAAAAAAAAAAAAAAAAAAAAAGAACATTCATTCATTCCTGTCCACCTTGAGGCCTGATTTATCACAGGACTCTGAACTTTTTTGGTGATGGAAAGAATTGTATTACTGTGCTTCCCCCCAGGTAGCTAGTCAAAACCCAGGTAGGAGAGTGGGCATTCTCTTCTTTCATGAGCACCCAAAGGGCAGTACAGAGACATGACTTAGAGTGAGGGGCCATGGAGGATAAGCATCCCAGCAGTTCAGTTTTAGATTTCTTGTGTGTGCTGGCAGATGAGAGGGAATCTATTTTAAAAACAGTGTTTCATTGTTACCACAATAAGTATGCTCTCTTTTCCAAGGAACCTGACAGGGTGCCTGGCTGTTAAGTGCTAGATTACGTATTTTATGCACTAAATAGACTAGTTAGATGAATATAGAATTCTCAGCTTTCAGAGCATGTATATTTTTAAAAAAATATTTAATGAAAGAAGTCAGCATGAGAGTTGGTATTTCCCCCCAAATATTGAATAGAGTGAAACCACCAGGTCATAAAAATAAACCCATCTGAATCTTCTGCCAGTTTTTCAAAGGTGAGTGGGAGAATGTTAGGAAAATTGGAGCAACAATGAATGAGTTACAGATGGGATAAATGTAACAGTTTCTGTAGGTGATCAGCAGGGCCGTTCTTGCTCTTTGCATCTCATCATGTCAGTCATGATGGATTGCTTCGTCTCTAGATGGGAGCCAGAATCCTGGGAATTGTGCTTACCGTGCAAATGCATTTCCCTCTCTTGATCAGCACTTCTGTTACTCTCCACACACACATGTGCACAAAACCAGCAGTCAGATCCTTCAGATCTTTTTCAGGGACTGAGTTGAGCAAATAAATAACAATGTGCCCATTAAATTTTTTTTTAAAGAACACCCAAAGTAGGGAGTTTACGGAGAAAGAAAATTTTTTAACAAATTGAGAGTACATGGACTGTACATTTATGTTTGCAAAGAGCACATGGAAAATATGATAAGAATAAATAACAGGTCACCAGTTCTAACAGCAGCACAACAGTGAGCTTCCTATGTCACACCTATAACCTTCCTGCCTCAGAGTGAGTCCAAAGGTGCATAGAGTGCTCCAGAAGCAAAATAACGCTCGGGGTAGAAGTTGTTTTGTTGATCATCATATATGTGTTGATTCAAAGAAACTAGCAAATTAATTCTGCAGTGCTTTGTAAACACTGTTCTACTTCTCATACAACTTGAGTTTATTACAGACATGGCTTAGTTCTCTAGGGTCTCAGCAATCCCACCGACTCTGACAGCCCTCTGGCTTGTCCATCTCTAACCAACCACATAACATTTAAAGCCAGGCCCAGAGCTATGGAACAAGCTAGGGGAAATCACCTAAAAAGGGCTCGACAAGCACAGGCACAGCCTGGTGTTTAGGCTGGAAGCCAGTTTGTGACAAAACAGCAAAGTTGAGCCTGTGGTTTAATTAATTAATTAATCTATTTAATTAATCTACTTTTTCATTTATTCTGGTTGGGCACTGGGTTTTCTGCCAGACAGAGAGTGTGCTTCCTCCGGAAATTCTGCTCTTGACCACTATAGGAGATAAGGGGATAGTCAGGAAAAGTATGGATGATCTGTGTAGTTTTTCTGATATGATACAGCCTCAAATATATAACACATCTCCTTAGAACTGATTACAAAGGAAAATAACCCCTGACGTGCCATCCCATTATTTGGTTTCAGAAGGAGAAACAGGAACCTCCAGGCAAGATCAAGGCACTCACCCAACACACATATTCTCCAACAGAGACAAACAGAAAAAAATAAATGGAATGGAGGAAAAGTGGGAGGGTGATTCTTATTCGTCCATGTCATTTTGGCTGTTACCAATTTTTGTTAGGTTCCCTTCTTTCCTTCCATGCTGTATAAGTGAAATCTTGAAAGCTGTGTCAAACTTTTGTCAGACAATATGGTCCTAATTACAGAGTCATTATTTAAAAAAAAAAAAAAAACTCCAATCACTAATATTAACAGTAGGTTATCCATCTATGGCCTAGATATTTGGATTTGCACCAGATTAGTAACTTCTATCTGCATGTAAAGGAAAATTTTAAATTCATAGGGTAATGATTCTGTTATTTGAAATCCATTATATGATATATGTGATACATATCTGTATCTATACATGTGATTTTATATAATTTCTACCTTAACAGTTTCATAGTAATCAACATGATCTTTCTCCTTCAGACTCCGCACTCAACATAATGGGAAACGCACCCTTTAGACTTATGACAAAAATGGATGCAAATTTGTTAACTGAAATCCCATATTCTGACTCTGTAGTTGACTAAACTTAAGGATTTTCATTCATCTTACTTCTACTTACTTCAATTTGAGCCAGTTGATAGTCCATTTTTACGGTGACTATCTCCAGGAAAACAAAAAGCAAAAATAATCATGGAATTTTGTTGTTCACTTTCCAGATTGAGATCATAAGTTATATAAATAGAATATTTGTCCTATTTCTCTGAGGATAATCAAGAGTAACAATTTAAAAAATGTTTGTCCTATTTCCCTGAATACAATCAGGTAACAATTATAAATGCCTATTTAATTAAACAGATTTAAGAAATTTCAAAAAGTTCTATCTTTGACTTTTTAGCAGTTGTATTTTAGCAGCTTTTAAAACTGATTCCATTTATTTTCTGCATTTGCTTCTCATTATCGCATTTCCTTTTGTAGCACATAAAGGGTTACAAAGTGCAATTAAAATGCTTCTAATGCTATTATTAAAATGGATTTCAACATGGCTGATTGGTATTTCAAACTAAAGAACACTTAATAATGCTCATGTTTGGCTTAATTTGATATTTTTATCCACATAAATTTGAATATGTGTAAGCTGTTAGTGTGTGAAATGCAAGATATAGTCCAGTAAACAACGTACAATGTGATACTTTGTCATTTCCTAATAAGAAGAATCAATGCTTAAAATGATTTCAGTTTATTTGGGATTATATTAATTTAGCTTATATTAATTTAGAGTATTTAGATTATATTAATTTAGAGTATCTCAGTTTGGTTCTTATGTTCATGCCGGTTCATATGGGGAACTATAAGGGGGCAAGAAATAAAAGGAATTGTAATTTTTGTTCTTTCAAAATACTGAGAAAATGTAGTTCTGTATTAAGAAACATTTTAATATGAAACTACTGGATAATTAGGAGAGATATGTGGTAGGAAAGATATTTTAGCTCTTACATTTTTTATCACATTGGGGCTATTTTTTTTCTTTTCCATTTTTATTATTAACCTTTTTATAGAAAATTGGCTTACCAAGAATTTATGAATTAATAAGTCTATTATAATGATGAATGATAATTACCATTTAAATCCTGACTCATTCATCAGCTTGTTCAGTGCATGTCAGGTGACACAAGAGTGTATGACTACTTGTCTGGTGAGTATTTTTCAACCGGTTGTTATACTTCCTTGAACTTTAGAGCCTCATACCATATTTTTTAAAGTATGATAAAATGCAGTTAAGTAGTTTGAGGAAGACATTATCGACTGTGCTATAAATAACAGAAGACGTGACTTCAGTGTTTTTAGAAGATCGTTCTTAGGTTCCAGTGACAAATGTAGAGTGTCCACTTGGGTCAAATGGGAAGTTCACATGCAGACAGTTTCAAGGGCTGTTGGATGGGTAATATTATAGTAGCTAAACTAGTCACAAGTCAATGTCAAAACGGGACCTTTTAGCTTTCAATACGTCGGGAACCTTGGGGATGTGAATCAGTGGCCTGCGCTGTTCCCCACAGAGATGTGCCTGGTCTTCAAAACCATGTGCATACTTGCCGACAGTTTAAACAACACAACGGGATTAGACAGATTTAAGGGAACAGCTGTGGGGCCGCTGGAAGTTTTCATTTTGGGAATCAAAGCAGCAGAGAATTTCCAAGTTTACCGTTTACCGGGTGCACACAGTTTTCACTCACTGGGTGGTAGTCAATCAAGGTATTTTGAAATTACAAACATTTTGTTAAAATGTAAATGCCTCCCTACACACACACACACACACACACACACACACACACACACACATTCTGACAATGCATGGATATTTAAAGCATGTAAATATATTCTAGCTATTCCACTGGAGGTTCAAATTAAACTTCTTGTGAGAATAGCACGAAAACTGAAAAGAAGATATGATTTAGATTTTTAAGTTGACTTTACCTTTTCCTCAAAGCCTTCTCTAACAAGAGGGGATGTCTAGTGATGTTAGCAGTTGTGTGCTCACCAAATAAGAATGTGTTAAATTGAAGTCTGTAATTTCTGTACTAAAGATCAGAACCCTCTTAAAGCACACATTTTTACAAGCCTAGCAATCATGCAGACATTGAGCCTATTCCCATCACTGCCTTCATTTAAATGCTTTCATCATAGGATTATTTTTAATCTATTTCATGATATAAAACTTTCTGTAATCAGGATGAATTTGGTGTTTGTATATACTCTCCCACTTCAAAGACATTTGAACCATAAATTTTAGAAAAACAAAGAAACAGATTAAACACCACACTCTGAAGCAGGGGTTCTCAAATCTTACCTCGTCTCAGAGTTACCTGGAGAGCTCACGCAAGCATGAATTGCTTCCTAGACATCCTGATACCATAGGTCTGGGGGAGGCCTTGATAATTTGCATGTTAGGGAATTTCTAGTTTCCTATCACTACTATAACAAATTACCACAAACTCAATGGCTTAAAACAGCAAGCATTTGTTATCTTACGGTTTTGTAGGTCAAAAGGCTGAAATTGGGTCCTAAATGGCTAAAATTGAAGAGATGGCACAGTTGCCTCAAGGGAATCCATTTCCTTACCTTTTCCAGTTCCTAGAAGTTATCTATATTCCTTGGCGGATGACCCCTTTCTCCATCTTCAAAGCCAGCAATGCTCCTAGCAGCGGCCTCTTCTCTGACTTCTGCTTCAGTCCTCACATCTTGTCTCTGACTACCACTCTACCACCTTCTCTTATAAGGACCCTTGTAATTACATTGGGCTCACCTGTACAATCTAGACTACAATTCTCATTTCAAGATGAACTCAATCACATCTTCAGAGCCCCTTTGCCTTGTAAAACACTGTTCACAAATTCTGGGGATTAGAACATGGTGTTCACTTTATGAATCACAGCAGATATGGCTGTGTGAATCACAGGTCCCCAACCTGCACCCCCGAGAAGTACAAACAATTGAAGTATCTGTTTTATTACAAAATAGTCTGAGAATGACCAAGTCAATTTTGGCTAAATTTTATAATTCACTGGTGTTTCTACTGAATTACTATGATGACTGACAGTTAAGTTCCTGAACTCATCCTAGAACAAGTGCTACATACCTCATTGCTGAGTATCACTACAGTCACCTTCGAAGTCCTCCCCTTGGGAAGCTATGCACTGACACCAGTGCCTAGTCCACCCTTCAAAGCAATTTTGGAACTCTTTCTGGAATGGCCATCAGAGCTGTTGTATTACCCTTGATGTCCTAAATGTCATCAAAATGTCTTCCTTTCAATGTTTTCTTTATCTTCGGGTAACGAAAAAAGTCATTGGGGGCCAGATCAGGGGAGTAGGGAGGATGCTCCAATATAGTTGTTTATTGGCTAAAAACTCCCTTTGCTTTTGTTCATCGGTGAGCTCCTTTAGGACTTTTTTTGCACATACCTTTCTCATGCCAAGATTTTCAGTTAAGATTTTCCTAACTGTTTCTCTATCAATACAGCAGTACCTCAGTTTTGAAACGTCTCCATTGATGAACATTTTGGTTTACGAACACCGTAAATTTTATGGATCTATGGTATCATTAGATAGTAAAATTCATGCTAAATATGCAGTTTTAGGGATTGATTTTAAAGGTCTGGAACGGATTAATCCATTTTGCATTACTTTCTATGGGGACACTGTGCCTCGGTTTTCGAATGTTTCAGAACTCGACCGGTCTTCCAGAATGGATTATGTTCGAAAATCGATGTACCACTGTATTTACTTGGTCTGCTATGCTTCTCACAGTCAGCCGATGATTTTGACACACAATTTGATGAACTTTTGCAATGTTTTCATCAGTTCTGCTCATTATTGGCCGCCCTGATCTCTCTTCATCAGTGACGTGTTCTCTCCCCTCAGAAAAACCTTTAATCCATTTGTACACTGCTGTTTTCTTCATGGCATTATCCCCATTAACTTGAACTAACATGTCCCTGATTTCACTTCCACTCTTGCCAAGTTTAACAAGAAATTTAATGTTTATTCGTTGCTCTAATTCAAGCTCAGACATTCTCTTGATGGCACACAGAAACACACAACAACAGTAATGAACACCACTCAGCAAGACACTGCCACACGTCGACACAAGCACAGCTGCGAGACACTGATATACAAAGGTTATGAGACCTTACCGAGCTGTTTGTACAGTGCTGCCAATGTGAGTGCACGGTGGCAAGTTTGCAAACTCAATTGTCAGACCTCGTACAAGCCATGGTTCCTGAGCTTTGACTGCTCATTAAAGTCAATGGGAGCATATAAACAAACAACTTTAACGACAAAGCCCAGCCCACCCTCAAATCAAGCAACTTAGAAGTACTGGGGATGTGACTTAGTCATCAGTATTTTTTAAAGCTCCATCATTAATTCCACTGTGGAGTCAAGCTCGAGATGGACTAATACGGACACACAGAGCAGAGACGACAAAGGTCTGGACCCCCAAAGTCAGTTATGACTGTTGTGGGGTGCATGTAAAATTAAAGCATTCAAGAAGCAAAGTTCTTCATTTTGAAACAAAATAACTAATAAACACAATGTCTAACTATACAGCACTTAGGGTACAAAAATATCCTCGTACTTTATCTTGCCCCATTTAGCCTGTGTTTAACCTACAGGTAAGCACAGCAGGCAGTAGTACTTCACTCTCTTTTAAAGACGACAACAGTGACGTGCAGAGGGTGCACAGCTAATAACTCACTTCATTCAAAGCTCATCTCAAGTCTTTTGCCTCTAAAGTCTTCCTATTACAACATTATATTGCTATAAAAAAAATCAAAAAATCATTTTAGGTGTTGCAAAAGCAAATAACATCAGGTGCATAAATAAGTTGAGTGTGATGAATATCAGACCAGAGAGAGTACTGGGAAAAGTAGAGAAGCAGAGAGCGCAAGTAGAGAAGCAGAGAGCGCGTACCCTACATAAAGTCAGACAAGTTTGTGTTGTTTCTAGAACACCAAAGCCAAACAAAACACATGTCTAAGCCAGATTCAGACCACCTGCTGCCAGGTTGTTACTTCTGAAATACAATAAGTTTCCCTCTTAAATGGCAGTTCCCCAGCTCGTTACTCTTCAGAGCTTATTTATGTGTTCCATCTAGAGCTTTAAGCCTTTGGGGTACAATTGGCAGTGATTCCCCCTTGAATTTGCTCCCTTTCCCCTCCTGAACTCAGAGATTTGGTATACAGGAACATGGTGTTATCAGAACTGTTTGTCAGTTCTCCAACAACTGCCAGAATTGAATTCACTTTTTAATACTAGAAGTTCATAGAGTATTTTATTGTTTGCCAGGCCTCAGGATCAGACCTAATATGTTGCATCTTTTCACTATACATATTTACTCAACGAATTTAGTGTGCCTGACAAGAATCATACATATTTTCCATACATATTATAGCAACAGTGGGCTCTTTAGGACCAACTAAATGAAGCTTGAAAACTGTTATATGAAAGCCAACTGTTGTTACAAACGTAGGATTCAATGGCAAGCCTGGCTGTTTTGTGTGGCTGTTGAAATCTGCTGTAGTTGTTTGCAGTTACAGTGCACATTAGAACAGCAGGGTTAACGGATTAACCACATCTGCCTGCCGCTGTAGCTAAATGCCCAAGGAGCGGGGGAAACAAAAACAAGAGGTTCCAATCTCCATAATAAGGAGTTTCTCTAATTGTTCACAAATGTATTTTTATGTATTACATTTTTCAGAAAATATGCATTGTGTGCTTACAAGATACTACTGTACAGTCCCTGACCTTTTTTTAAAAAAGAAATATGTGTATATATGTTTAGCAAGAAAGTAAAACATTTTTGGTCAGTTCAGCAGAAACTACTACCAAGAATTTTTACATGCAGTAGCAGGATCTTTACATGTAGTATGACATAAAACTCTCCTCACATTCTCCACAAGGGTGGGATATTTCTTGCATTCTAGCTATGAACAATGAATCAAAATGTATATTTTAAAAATGTATCTATTAAAAAGTTATAATAGGGGCCGGCCCGGTGGCTCAGGTGGTTAGAGCTCCGTGCTCCTAACTCCGAAGGCTGCCGGTTCGATTCCCACATGGGCCAGTGGGCTCTCAACTACAAGGTTGCCAGTTCAATTCCTTGAGTCCCGCAAGGGATGGTGGACTCTGCCCCCTGCAACTAAGATTGTACACAGCACCTTGAGCTGAGCTGCCTCCCAGATGGCTCAGTTGGTTGGAGCGTGTCCTCTCAACCACAAGGTTGCCGGTTCGACTCCCGCAAGGGATGGTGGGCTGTGCCCCCTGCAACTAGCAACTAGCAACGGCAACTGGACCTGGAGCTAAGCTGCGCCCTCCACAACTAAGACTGAAAGGACAACAACTTGACTTGGAAAAAAGAAAGTCCTGGAAGTACACACTGTTCCCCAATAAAGTCCTGTTCCCCTTCCCCAATAAAATCTTTAAAAAAAAAAAAAAAAAAAAGGTTATAATAGAAGTTGTGTCTTGACTCAAGAAGAGAGCAAAAGGAAGGATTTATAGGTCTTGTGTTGCCAAGGCAATTAGGTGATTGGTAACTCCTTTTGGAGATTACTCTCAGCTTTCTGTGAATCCATCATGCAATCTTACAACACCTTCTTATGCCACTCCCCCCATCATTTAATCTCCACTGTTTTATAAACTGTTCCCACTGTACTTTATGCAAACGTTTTCTTATTGTACCTCCACATGCTCTGTTGATTTGAAACCATGTATGTTCCTGTCAGTCTCCTATTCCATAAACAAGTTGGGCTCCATCCTTTTTGTTACTTTCACTCCCATGATCCCCTTGGGTTTGAATGCTATACCCTCACTTCCTCCAAATTTTACACATCTGGCATCTTTCATTGAGACATGGATCTAACTTATTTCTGAAGTCTATAGTATTAAAATCTACAATTCAGAATTTACTTGAAACTTATTTCAGATTTCTATTAGTTAGTCCCCAACTCCTGAAAATCAGGGAGCTTTCCTTCTCTATTCTTCACATAGATCCTTTTCAGGTAGCATGGCACAGGGCACATCAGAGTTGTTCGTGTATATGTTGTGTAGTTCTGTGATCCTTTTACTATTCATATACAACCTGAGAATTTTCAGTTATTCCCACATAACTCAATACTCTGCAGTTAAACATATAACATCTCATTACTGTGCAGTTATTCCTCAGATTTCTTACCCTTCCTCCCAATATGTAACCCTTTAAGTGTTCTCCTTTGTCCAGGATTACAAACAAACAAACAAACAACAACAAAACAAGTTAATCCTTTAACCCTGCAAAATTCTACTATTTCCTCTTTAAGTGCCTTGGTCTTCACTTCAGAACTTCTCAATTTACTGATGCTTCTCATCACTTTTAATTCAGGTTGTATTTTGATGCCAAGATTAAGTTTCTAAAACAGATATCCAATAGTACTATCCCTCTAATTATTGAACCTCTTTCAACTCTGCAACCACATCTTCCACAACTTCCAAAGTTATACCATGTGCCTCAGAGATGCGGAACTCTTTGCAGTCCCCCATGCCCTGCTCTTTCTTGCCTCTGGGTCTTTACACTGCAGACGTTCTGGAAATGCCCTTTGCCCTGTGATTTGTCTGATAAACTCTGGAGTTAGTCCTTGACCCCTCCAGGCAAAAATCATCTCTCTCTCCACTGTATTTCTTTGTTGTTTGACACATTTCACATCTTGCACTTATCAAAATTGAAGTATAATCATTTATGTACATATATATCCATCTAATGTCCTACACTATCAGCTCTCTGTGATAGAGAAAGCTACTCTTAACCAAAATCAAAAGCCACTGGAGCAGAATTGTTCTCTATAGATTGAAAACAGAAAGCATGATTTAGTTATTGGAGAAGATGCAGCAAAATCTGATATCCATGAGTATCCTGTAAAAATATGATATTAAAATGGACAGGAAATGGAACTACTTTATTTGGCTTATAGCAAGAATGTGAGAAAAAATTGGAAAACAAACGGGGGTTTGAGAATGATGAAGATTAAGGAATTTGCTGCTAAATAGAAACAGATAGACAGGGCTCTTGGCTCAGAAGAGCGGCAGCCCTCATCAAAGATGTTTAGACCCTGCCAGTGAGGACTGGATGGTCGCCTGCTTCCCAAAAAACTATTCGCTTATTTAGGGGATTTAGGCCTAGTGTACTCAGACGTGAAAATATTAGTTCTGAGAAAACTTATAGGTTATTCCTCAAAAGAATCCAAAGTTTTAGAGTGACAAGTGAGAGGGACACAGGTTGCCATAAGATACATGTTTTTACTCTATGCTTGTTGACTGAGTGTCCAGACTGTGTCAGGTCCTGTGTAAGGTGACAAGGATGAGTTTAGAAATATGCCTCCAACTAAGATGCTTCCTTCCATGAACTTTCAGTCTACAGGAAGATACATATGCAAGCAACTGGTTTCCATACTGTGGACTATATGAATAAGTTAGAATGGTAGCAAAGAAAAACAAAAGCAAGGTCAACTGCCCAGAAACAGGCATTTGCTGAGCTGGGAGAGTGTGGCATGGGGACAGTGTGTTACAGGAGGTTATAAAAAAATCAGTGAGCTGGAATCTGGGGGCGAGGTAAAATAATGTGGTAGCTAATGACGCCCTTAGATTTTAACAGAACTGTAGTTCACCGTTTACTTTCTTACTGTTTTTAATATTCTCCAACTCTTTTCCAATTTGCAGGCCCCGAATCAAATTAATTTGAATTTTAAAAAGAGGGGTGTACTTAAGGAAACCAAATGTAAACCATGTGTAAAGAGGAAAAAAGACTCTTCAGTTATGCAACTTATTTACACATAATAAACACATGGTGAATTTATCCATGGAGAAAATGTTGTGTGCTTCACTCTTGATCTCTCTGTTTCAAGATGCAGGTATAGAAAATAAGGGTTTTTTGTGTTTGCTTTTTTAGCGTCTATTTGTATCTATGAATGACACAGCAGCCTAGTACTGCCAGAGTAAGTAGCTCCCTGACAAAACACCAATAGCAGCGTTTGCCAAGTCCACTAGAAGTTAGAAACTGGCAAAACACATGACCAGTAGTAAACAAATGAAACACTTTGAGCATCTGTGATGATGTAAACATTCATTCATAAATTTCCATTTACTGCAACAATACTCTCATTGTAAAGCGTTAACTCAATAACTATTGATTATGTTTCAACTAGATGAAAGATTTAAAATCTAGTTCAGCAAATACTGGTTGCCGAAGGTGATGGCTGTGTTCCAACCCAGTTGCCAAACTGATTCTATAGACCACAGACTTTTAATTTCCAGAGCTGTCAATCTGACACAATTTATCAACAATCATATATAGAATCCTGAGCACCAAAAACCCACCCGTTTCTTCCCATTCCATTTACTCATTTATCTAGAATTTATTACCATGTCATATGGTGTTTTACTTCACTTGTAGAATACACAAAATGGTGGGATCAAGAGAAAATTAACATGTATGGAAAACTGCCCTACTAAGAAGAAAATGTTGATGGTTACTGAATAAGCAGAAGGAAGACCTGGAATCACACAGAGGAAGGCTTAGGAAGGAACATGGATCTTTAGGCTTTAAAAAAAAAAAAAAAAAGAATGTGACCAGCACATGTCTGCAAAGGAAAGTTACTACGAATAACTTTTACGCTTTCCCTTTCCCTTTTGCTGTATCACATCTACCATAGGTTTAACAGCTCATAAACTGAAGCCAACTTTCTGAATGATCATTTAATTCTTGAAAAGTAACCATAAACTAAGGGGGGAAAGTACTGAGACATTAATCCTGGCAGCAGGCAGCAACGTAGGCCCAAAAGCTTAATGGGGCTGAGCTGAATGGGACATAACAAGATGACTATCCTAACAAAAGACAGCCCGTGTCCTCCGCTGCCTGAGGAATGTTCCTCCCCGTATGTGTTTGAACACGGGAGAGCATAAAGTGCCAGTTAAACTGAGTAATGTTGCAGAACTAAATCACGGGGATTTTGTTCAGTTCTCCAGCAGAGTATAAAAATCCTTAAACCTGAGAGTATTGTTTTAATCAAGGGTTTGAATAAGCAGTCCTTCCTATTATTGTAATAGCTAATAGAAACATTTTCTTTAGAATCCTCACCCCCTGCAAAGCTGCATGAATAAAACCTATATCCACATAAAAGTTATATAAAGAAAGTGGGCTATATTTGGTTTTTTGAAGTGTGCTTTTAATTTTATGAAATAGCTTTTGAAGAAATGTGGAAAGGAATTTGCAATTTGATTTTAAGCAATTCTATTTTTTGTAAATGTAGATATTTAACTTCGCTATTGTACTGGCGTTAATACTCGTTTTTTGAATAGAACTAAACAATTGATATGATATATGATATAGCCTTAGAGAGCTTTGATTTGTTTTATTGGGTAATTTGTATTCAGTATGGAGGAGGTGACCTAAAGCTTTGCATTTAGTGATTGCACACGAGACCCAGGCACCTGCAAAATTCTACACTATATTTCATCAGGTGAATCTACCATGACCCGGAAGGCTCACCTCTAGAGAAGATGGTTTGGCCTCAATAACACTTTGAATCTTTACACTCTCTGGGGTTTTGCACACTCCTTTACACACAGGTCTTTGTCATTAATGAGAGTCACATGAGTGGATCCCTGAATGGCACTTTGGAGAGTGGTGGCACACGTCTTTAACAAGCTAACCCTTCGGGCTATAACATGAAAGGGCACCCTGTATTTAGGATGGTGTGGGAATAAAAGGCAGAGGTAATTTGCACTGCTGAAGAAGTAAGTGTTAGGTCGTCACTGCTTTCTATGTGATAGATGGAGGAGAGCAGAAAAAGTGTGTTTGAGTTTAGTAAATCACTGTTTATTTTTCTTGCTAATAATGTATAAAGTTTGGGGGACTTTTCTAAAATTTGAAAGATTTCCCCCAGCTAATCCTATTAAGGTGCTTCAGAAAGAAACATCAACAGATTTTTCTCTTGCTCATATTGACTGCCTATTTTAGAATAGCTTTGATGCTAGTATGCTGATAAATACTGTCTGTGTCTCACCAAAGACACCCTCCCTACAAATGGGAGTGAATGTGAGTTGGCAGTATGGTGAGAGGACAGGAATGGGAAGTGAGACACAAAAACTCCATTTTGCGTCACATACACCATCTTGTGTTTTTGTTTTTGCTTTTTTAAGTTGTCAGTGACAAGAAAATCCAGGTGTCAACAGAGGTAAAAGAGCAGGATGGTGTCTAAACAGAAGTGAGAATCAGTAAGTAGTTTGTGGGAATCTAAACGGACATATTTTCTAAATACTCTCAAAATAGGAAAAAAATAAGAAAAGAAAAAAGAAAAGAGAAGAGAAGAGAAGAGAAAAGAAAAGAAAAGAAAAGAAAAGAAAAGAAAAGAAAGGAAAAGAAAAGAAAAGAAAAGAAAAGAAAAGAAAAGAAAAGAAAAGAAAAGAAAAGAAAAGAAAAGAAAAGAAAAGAAAAGAAAAGAAAAGAAAAGAAAAGAAAAAAAAAAGAAAAAGCCAAACAGGCAAGTCATCCTATCTCCCAAAAGTTAGGAGTAGTCACCTGCTTTGCACTAGCTCCGCCCCTCCCCTCAGAGGTTCCTCCCCTCCTCCTAAGGATTCAGAAACGCTGAGGGGTCAACCTGATGTGTTTGGAGGTCATAAGAATGGGAGCCCTTTTGGGACGGACTCTCCCCCACCCCCACCCCACTCCCAGCAGGTGAGTCACAGGAGGGTGGTCAGGAGGGTAGGGCTGTGCGACTGGGGGGCCGCTGGAAGTGCCGTCAACTACAGGGAAGCAGAGGGCAGTCCCTGGCCCACACCCTTCATGAATTTGCTCCCGGGGCTTTTCCAAATCCTCTCTGTTGGTTTCCACTCCATCTTGCTTTATACTATAAGTAACAGCTTTCTCTGTTTTAATATATTTGAAATAATTTAACTCAGGTTAAATTATTCTTCCAATGTCACAACATTAGTAAGAGGCAAATTTGGGGCTGAACAATGAATGCTCTTTAGCTGTTAAATCTTGGTGCGCTTCCCATTACACAACACTGCCTGACTTGTCACATAATTCTTCTAAGCAATGTTTTGTTATTTTTGCTACACTTAGGATGAAACTTAACTTTAACATACATACAGCAATGACATGTCCCTTCAATACAAAGTGTAAAAAGGAATAATATTATTTAGTTTTTTTAGATTAGAATGAAGATAAGGGTTTACCACTCAAATTTACATTTATTGTAAGTTTTGCTTGATACAAGAAGGATGTTCAAGAATAGAGGCTCTTGTTGATTTCCTGTGTAATCGAACTCATGTCATAGGAACCATAGTTTCTTTTTCTTTTTTTCTTTTTTTTTTTCAGTTAAGTAGAGAACTATTGAAAAAAGAAAGTATCATAAAAATGATACTTTAAAAGAGAAATATGGCTAGTTAACCAAACTGTCAAAAATCTTCAACTTCACAAATTATCAAAGAAATAAAAATGAGAACAAAGAGGTAGACCTTGTCCTTAATTCGATCTCTCACTATCCTGTAAGTTTGTTCAGTGGACTGAGCTCTTGCTCTGAATGAAAGGGACAGACCTGAAACTCTTGGTTGGTGGGAAAAAAGGCAAGACATTACCAAAAACATTCTCTTTATTTGGCTGGCTCTCTGGTGCTGGCAGATGATTAAAGCTTGACCTTTCTCTTGGCAGCCCTTTGAATGCTTTAAAAATCTGTGTCCAGACTGGGCTTCTCACTCCTGCAAAATCATGGCCTATCGCTTTGCATCTGAGGGCCTCCTCCTCCCATGACACAACAATATAACCTCGCTGCCAGGTCGTCTCTGATTAAGTCTGTACACCTACCCAGAGGTTCTGGCCGGAAACCATCCGTCTAGGTTTTTCACAGACTCCTGTCTGGCTGCTGGAGTGTGGAGCCAGCTCATCTTCACTACCCAACCAACGTCTCCATCTTGAGATTTCTCAGGAAAGAACCAGACTGTAGTCCACTTAATTTTCCAACAGAACAGGACACAACTCAGGGTTTTCCATTTGTACTATATAATCTTATTTTACAAGATTTAAAATGAGGAGAGGAGCAGATACCCAGCCTTACCTCACTTGGAAAATGTATCTAATACACAGAAAGCTAGCAGCTCGCTCCCCAAATCAAAATCTTTTTATTAATCTTATTTCCCTCTACCCTCTTAACCATTTTTTTTTTTTTTTTTTAATTTCTATGTGGTAAGAGATTTAGTAGTCATCTAACCAGGTCTTGGCAACCTATTTTTGCAAATCCTGAGAAAGACCTGACTTCTCATTGGCATTTATTATTTGAAAACATTGGTCTAAATTTCCCAGTGCTTATCTTGTTAGAAAGACAATATTCCTTGCTTTTGAGATTGTAGTGAAATGTGCTTCTCAAGAATTATTGACATGAGTTTAAATTGGCAAAACTCTTTGAAAAACATTCTGGCAATGTGTTTCATGCATTTTCTAATGGCATGTTCTTTGATTTCGTAATTCTGTTTCTGAGAACACATTTTAAGTATTAATCTTGAATGCAAAAAAAAAAAAAAAATCTACACAACATAAAAGCTACCCTTAAAAATATGCCAGAAACAACCTAAATGGAAACAATAAATAAGTGATTAAATAAGATCATGGAAACCCAGGTAATGGAATATTATGGAGCAGTAAAATGTTTTTGAAGTTTATACCATAATACGAAAAAGCAATGCTAATTTAATGGAAAATGGAAAACTATGGCTATAAAATTCTACCTATAGCATAATGATAACCATGTTAAAAAGCATTAACAGTGACTATCAATGAGTGTTAGAACATCAGGAAAGTTTTCCCTCTCTCCAACTATTTCATATATATACACATACACACTGGGGGCACCCCAAAAATGTACACACATAACTTGTATTCATCTTTTGATATTGGTATATATTAAGTATAACAATTTTAATACAGTTTTTCCTTCTTAAAATGTGTATACATTTTTGTGACACCCTGTATGTGTGTGTGTGTGTGTTTTAAAATTTCATATACTGAGTATATTTTCTAATGCTAAAACAATAGTTAGAAAAAATATGAAAAGAATTAAAATTGAAAATAATAATTATGACACATTTCATTTTTGGAAGACATTAAATATTTATTTATTTCTGTTTCCACATCAATTGTGATCCCAGACTTGGAGACTTTGCATCCAAAACGGCTCTCAGCCCATCTTCCCTTTCCTGGGCCCGTGGCCGCTATTCTTATCCGTGTCCTCTTACTCCTACTCCTCAACCACTGCACCAGATTGGCCTCCCTGATTCGAGGCATCTCTTTAATCTCAATTCAAATCATTTCTAGTGTTGTGATTTACAGGCAAAGTACTTAAATAACTGAGCATCAGGTTAATTCATCTGCAATAATATACTCCTACAACTTTCTGAGAAGTATATACAAAAGGATAATATACATAAAGTACTTGGCACATAGTAACTTTTCAATGAATGGCAGTTCTCATTATTATAATTTGAATTCTGTTATTCTTTTTGTTTTTCACTTATAATGCTGCTGTACTGTGAACTTTTAAATACAGATTCTCCACAAAACCATTTAAGATCCTACACAAGTTTGTCTCAAACACCTTTTCCACTTTATTTCACAAAATTCTACTTCCTGTTTTCTGGGTATGCCCCTTTGTTCCTCTAAACAGGCACCATCAGCTTCATTTATCCCTCCATCTTCCATACCTTCCTGCCTGTGTCCCACCTTTCTTATGTTATCTGAGAACTTTCTGGATCCCCATGCCAAATTAGATTGCTATCTCCTCTGGAACTCCATAATATTGTCTAATATTCTCAATGACATAAAACCTTCGGTTCAGCATCCTTGTTGGCTATTTAGGGCTTAGCTGAAAAAGCAACCTCCTCAGAGAGCTGTGCCAGACCACCCAATCTAACAGGGCCCTCAGCCACTATCACATTTCCTTACATTTCTAGTTACCCAGCTTCCCCCCTTCTTTTCCCTACCATTCTCCCAATAGATGTTTTACTTCTCTAGAACAGAACTGTTTTCCTTAACTACTGCTAGTACTGTGTCTTTTAAACAATGAAAGCCCAATAAATGTGTAAAATTGTATTACAAACTATGAAAAATGTATCACTACACTAAACCTGGTAAGGATGATCCTGATTTGAAAATCGTTACTAAGGTCTCTCAGTTATCCTCTCCACATCAACATACACAGAGAGATTATTCACACACATTCACTCACACACTTTCACACACACATCCATTCATAGACACTTGCACACACATATCTCTGGGGTCTTGATCCCGCCATGATTTACATAATGTCAGTGAGCAGGCATAGCAGCCACCAATTATAGCAAACTTGGAAATGCTCTACCTGGAAGCTCCCAGTGGAAGCCGTGATCTGTTGTATTCAAGACGCACAGAAATGACAATGGGAAGAGAGGGAGAAAGAAACAGCGATGTGAAAAGTTGAGGGAAAACCTTTGGGAACAATAATACTTTCAGTATAGTTCACTTTATAGTACAGTTTAGTAAAGTCTGACAGAAAATTCAAACCAATGCAAAGTTAGAAAAAAATATTGAAATTCAAAATATGAAGAAAAGCAATCATGTAGATCCACAAAACTACAGCTTTCTTCCGCAGCAAATGTGTTGTTGATTTTAAATTTGTAAGGAACATAGTATGGGATTTTTAATATTTTCTTTAAGAGAAAGATAGGAAAAGAAAACTGTAATAAATTTAAGAAAAAATAATTCAGAAATAAAGAAATAGCTGTGTAATGTCTTTTAAAAATTAATCAAGACTAAATTAGGGAAAAAAGGAAAGAAGTGGACTTCCACAGTTATAGTATTCATCCTAAAACCTTTTCAGAAATGTTTCTAAGTCAATGGAGATGTTCAGTCCTTTCTGGCTCTTCACCACAGCTGCTTGACGTTCGTTCTCAGAAAACATGAGCACTTGTTATCTCCTCTCAGTCCTCTGTTGTCACCCTCTGCTGCCCTTTAGACTTTTACCATCAGCATTTAAACATGTTCAATATTTCCCACTATAATCAAAATCCTTCCACTGACCTATTTTCCGTCTGCATTCCAGTTTCTGTCTCTCTTCCCCACTTACCACAGAAGTATTACAAAATTATTTATACCTGCTTTCTCCATTGTTCTCACTTCTCACTCCTCGATCCTCTTTAAATTGAAATTCATTATTTAGTATCCCTACAATAATCTCTGTGATAAATTGAATAATACCACTGCCCCTAATATGTTCATGTCCCAATCCCAGGCGTCTGTGAATATGTTACCTCAGGTGGCAAAAGGAATTTTGCACATGTGATTCAATAAACTATTTGAAGATTAGGAGTGCCCTAGATTAGCCAGGTGGGCCAAGTGATGTCATCACAAGCTTCCTGATAAGAGAAAGGAAGTGGGAGAAAATATGGCCACAGAGCAGAAGGAGATAGAATGACATAAGCAAGAAGTTGGAGTGACCTGAGAGTGTCATGAGCCAAGGACTGTAAATTGTCTGTAGATGCTGGGAAGGCACGGAAATGGGTTCTCCCCCATGACTTGCAGGGGCAGCCAAACCCACCTACACCTTCACTGTAACCCAGTGAGACTGATTTTTGACTCTGGTCTCCAGGAGTGTAAGAGAATAAATTTGTGTTAACTTTAAGCTACCACATTGGTGGTAATTTATTACAGCAGTAATAAGAAAGTAATCCAGATCCATGCACTACATCATACTGGACAATTTCCAGTCTTCCTCATATTCGACTTTTCAGTAACAACCTCTGAGCTCCTTAGATACACTGGTTTTCTTACTAGATCTTTGGCTCATTTTTCTCAGATTCCTTGCTTACTCCTTCCTTTCTATCAGAAGAGTAAATGTCAGAGTTTCTCAACATTCAGTCTGAAACCACACCATTCTCCCTCACTGAGCAGTCATATCTACTCTTCTCTTGAAATCAAAAGCTCCCTCCTGTCTCTGCTTGGTTCCGAGTATAAGTATGCATACATGCGTATTTGAGCACTCTACTGATTATCTATCACACAGACATCTCCAATTTAATGTGTGCACAGCTAACCTAATTTCTTTCCCTTAAGTTTGCTTTATTTTCAGTGTTAACAATCTCAGGAAAATGTATCCACCGACTATCTATGTGTGTTTCTAACCTAAAACCTGGGAGTCACACAGACTTACCTCCTTTCCTCCCCTACAATATACAATCAAGCACTAAGCCTGGTCCAGTCCACCTCTAAAATGCCTATTGTGGCCCCTGTCGGTGACCCTATTCTAGTTCCAGTCACAATCTGGACATGACAAAACGAATACAGTAGTCTTAGGGCATACTGTGCAATGTGACCGCATTAACCAAATTCAATTCCCACACAAACAAGCCGATGTCCACATAATAGCCATGGTAATATTTAAACACACAGACACATACATACCCACAAATAATGTGTTATTACTCACTTGCTTAGCACTCTGCCCTTAGAATATGATTCAAGAAATCTTTCCTTTAGATTTTGGTCTCTGCCTCATTCTCTAACTTCATTTCTCACTATTCCATCCCTTTCCCTCTAATCACTTCCTGGTCCCCTTCTCTAGGCTCATTGAAATTTTCATGGTTTCCTATCACAGTCCAGGGTCATAGAATTTTTCTCTCTCTTTTGTCTGGAATTCTTTCTCCACCACCTTTGTTTTGGTCACTTATTGCCTAACTAATTCTCATCCATGCTGATTCTCAGCTCAAGTATTCTCTGATATCCTCTCCAAAACCAAGTGAGAGTATCCTTTAATAGGATCCCATGTCACCTTGCACTTTGACTTGTCAATGCTCATAATGTTTAAATATACCTAAGAAAATTGTCTTCTCCTGTTAATTTTTTTTGCTTTTTATTTAACAGCTCTATAGAGATGTAAGTGAAATATAATAAATCGCACATATTAAAAGTGTCAATTTGTTAAGTTGTGATGTGCATACACACTCATGAAACAATCATCACATATACATCAGCTGCAAGTTTCCTGTCGCCCCTTTGTTCTCACAAGATCGTACAACACTTGTCTTTTTCCCTGATATGTTCTGGGCATATATCCCAGATGTATGCCTGGCACATAGTGGCATTCAAAATATATTTGATGAATTAATTGATGAGCAAAGATGTTCATTAAAGCATTACATATAGAAGGAAATGCTAGAAACAATCTGTGTGTTCTTGTGATTGCAAATTTTATAAACTAATATAAAACTATGCACCACTGAAAATTATCTTTTATGAGAACAATGAATTATATTTGGATATACTTAAGTAGAAAAGCAAGGATTCAAAAAGCCTATAAAATATTATTCTGGCCATATATATTTACATACATTTTATGAGTAGCTAAGAAGGGTAATCGGTATTGACACAAAAACGTAAGCAGCGTAGAAAGGACAGGTGATTTTAATTTTCTTTTTTGTGCTTCTCTGAAACTTTCATAGACAATGTGTCATAATATATTGAATGGGACCTTTCCTGTGTCTTGGAATTTTGGCTAAAGCCCCATACAGAGGACAACAAGTAGTAAGTATTTCCATATTCTAAACAGAACAGCCAAAAAGCTGTCAGACATCCCATTCTTGAATTTTCTAAGAGGCAATCAAATTGGTCTTTCTGCTGTCATCTACACCGTTCCAGACTACGAAAGAAAGGCATAATTTTGTTGAAGAGGAAAGTTGGCAGAAAGTGTGGCATTCTAGAATATTTTTCACCCCATCCCATATCTAAGGGAAAGGCAAAGAATGTCATTGCTTTAAGTGATCATTATACGCCAAAAGAAATACTCTTAGAAAGTAAAGATGATAGCGAGAAGGGTGATTGGCCTTGTTAGCCCTGGCTGAGCTGCATTTGTTCCCAGGCCCACCCATGCTGCCACCGGAGTGGAATATGGTGAGAAAGGTCTTAGGGGCTTCAACTTATATATATCCTTAGAAATTGGGAGCTTTTGTCCTGGAGGCATGAGTTTGACTACAGAGAGGGCAGCAAGCATCAGCTCACCCTCTATATGGTACAGAAAAGATGATCTAGTATCTTCTGCAGCAAGTGGCTACTGTAGAATGCAACCAGTTCAAATCACCTTGATTTCTGTGTTAAAATGAGGGACATATGCACATTTTAAGCACAAGGCTTTGTGGTGCTCTTTTCTAAAATTACATATATTCATAGAAAAGTAAATGTTTACACACAAAATATGTTCTGCTTTTAAGATGATTTTATAAAAAAATGATTATTTTCTTAGGATAGAATCTAGAATTGGAAATGCTAGGCAAACTGGTGTAAATAACTAAGCATCTAAATGTATATTGCTAGATTATTTTCTAAAACTTATAGAAAATTTTAATTTCTCAGAAAATGTTGAGTATTAATGTTCTTTTAAAATTGCTAACTTATTAAAAAAGTATCTTATTATAATTTGGATTTATTTGTGCTGAAATCAAGTGATTTATTAGACTCGCTGTTTATATGTATTTATATCTTTGTGGTATATCTGTTTACATCATTTGCTCTCAGGTTTTACTGTCTTCTTTTTTTATTTTTACGTGTTCCTGATAAACTTAATGGTATCTAAGATTTCTGTTAAATGTGGTTAATTCAGTTCTATATTTCAGTGAATTGTTTTAGCAGTAGTCACATAAGTTCCATTAATAAAGAAGTTTCATCCATTCATCTATTTATTCAATGACTATTTATTCAGCAAGTCATCGGCCAGCTTTAGTGCTGAAATAAACAAGGAACTAGTCTCGAGATGCTTGTCAGAGAGAAGACTTGGATAATTACTATAAAAGTAAACAAGGTAACATGTAGTAGTTTGTATTAATCTGCTTGGGCTGCCATAACAAAATACCACAGACTGGATTGCTTAAAAAACAGAAATTTCTTTTCTCATAGTTCTGGAGACTAGAAGTCTAAGATCAAGGATTAGAGTCTGGTGAGACCTCTCCCTCTGGATTGCAGATGTCCACCTTCCCACTGTATTCTCACAATGATCTTTCCTACATGCTTGTGACTTCAGAAGGGCAGAGGGAGAGAGAGAGACCATGAGTGTGCTCTGGTGTCTCTTTTCATGAGGACGCTAATCCTATTGAATCAGAGCCTTATCCTGATTTAATCTTGATTACTTCCTTACTCCAAATACAACCACACTTAGAGTTTGGACTTCAACATATGAATTTTTGGGGGACACAACTTTCAGTCTATAACATAGTTTATTAGAGATACTCCATAGTGGGAATAGTAAGACAATCAGGAAACATGATCATTTATTCATACAGTATAAATTGATTGAGTGCCTAATGTGTACCAGGCCTTGTGCTAAATATTAGTAATAATAACTGTTTTCCAGGAGAAGCTAATCATCTTATGAAGCAAGAGACGTGATAAATTGCAATGCAATTTAAATGATAGAACCATCACAAAGCACTATGGAAACACTACAGAAGGAACAAATAGATCTGTCCCTAGGAATTGGGAAAGAAATTACAAAAAAGTAAATATGTATTCGGATCTCAAATATTGATTAGGATTGTGTAATGCAAAGAGAAAAAAGTCATATATAATATTAATGGCTATTGATGTGGTTCCTCATATGATGTCTTGTGTTTTCTTCCTCACTTCTGAGATTTTTCAAAAATTATTTTCTGAGCAGTGCCACCATAGGCTGAAGCTCCTGTGTCGTCCTCTCCTACTAAAATCCTCAGAGAAAGGTAATGGAAGACAGGAGGAATCCGGCTACTATTGCCGTCTTTCAAAGTTGATATTATCTGTTGTGGCCCCAAGAAAGCCTTCTCCTCTCATTCTACTACATACTGGTCTCATAATAATATGCCTTGCATAGTGGTTACTTTCTAATGTCAACATATAAGCTACATGTGCATATGATGGGACCACAAAAATCATAACATCAGCCATATGACTTATGTGCATATCAACCAAAAATATTTGTCTTATACTTGGACAACTTTTTTTTTTAAGTGAGTGTCTAGATTTAGCTAGCCTAATGAGATCATTCCCATTCTTAACTATTAAACTATGTGTGTAAATTTTAAATAATCTCTAAGACTCAGGTTTGTAGTGGTTCCTTATAGTACGCAGGAACAATTATTATGTATTATTTGGTCACTGACAACTGACAAAGAGATAACCACAGAATCTGAATATTAATGAAATCAACAACAAGAGATAAAAATCTAAGAACCATAGAACCACAGTTGTGTGCTATGTACCAGGCAATATTTTCAGTACCTTACCCAGCGGCATCTCATGGAACACCATGAGGTAGGTACTGTTGCTATCTCCATTTTACATTGAAGGCATAAAGAAGTTAACTAACTTGCCCCAGCTCATATAACAGAATACAGGGCTTTCAGTTTTGTAACCCACATATTAGTGAAATCATATGGTTTTCGACTTTTTCTGTCTGACTTATTTCGCTTAGCGTAATAATCTCAAGATCCATCCTTGTCGCAAATGGCACTATTTCATCTTTTCTTATGGCAGAATAGTATTCCATTGTGTTTATATACTAAATCGATACAAAACTGAAAGCAACAAAGGAACAAGACAAACAAATAAAGAAACAAAAACTCATAGACACAGACAACAGTTTAGTGGTTACCAGAGGGTAAGGGGCGGGGGTGGTAGAAGAGGGTAAACAGGATCAAATACATGGTGATGGAAGGAGAACTGACTCTGGGTGATGAGAAAACAATGTGATATATAGATGATGTATTACAGAATTGTACACTTGAAACCTGTGTAACTTTGCTAACCATTGTCACCCCAATAAACTTTAGTTAAAAAAAAAAAATGAATACAGGAGTGAGATTGAAGCCTCACAGGTCTGACTCCAGAGTTTCTGGTCCTTAGTGCTATAATCTACAGTTAAGCTAAAAGGAAGAGATGCTGATCAGTAAGGTAGGGAAATAATTTGGCTAAAGCAAAAATTTTCCTGTGGTAAAAAAAAAGTCAGTCCCTTTTTTGTCTTCTACAAGCTTACCCTCTAATTTCTCAAATTGCATCATAACAAAATTTCTTATAATTACCAGTAGACCAAATTAAAAATGCCATGGTACATGTCTATGGTCTATTTAGAAATATAACGAAAGGATAAAAGTCTAGCAGTGAAGGAGGAAGAAAATAATTTTTACATATTTTTACATATTATTAAGAATCAGCCTTGTATTCCCCCCTTATGAGTAGCGTCCCAAAGACCTGCCTTGTCTACTGTGTTAAGTGTGGGTTCAAGAGATTAAGGGCACTGATGGGCATCTGGTTCACTGTTGTTTCCTTCTCCGGGCAACCTCGCATCGCTATACATCTGTTTTATTGATTCAGAAGAGCACTTGAGATGCTTTACAGTTGATTTTGACAAGTGCTACAATTTGATAGGGGAAGATAATTCTTGCTGAGATGATTTTCAAAGTACAGAAATTATACTTTTGAGTAGATAGTACCTTTCTTTATGATCAGAATTTTCATTTAATATACAGCACACTTAAGCTTGATAATCACATTTCCCTTTTGCTGGAAAAAAAAAGTGGTGGATGTCTTTGATATCCTATGTTAAAGCATCACGCATTCGATTTCATTCTTGATTTTGATTGTTTTCTTTGTTGCAGATAAAGCATGTCTGCCAAATTTAAAGATATCAGATTTATAAAAGACTATATATGAATATGGAGTGGGGTTATTAATTAAATGAGAGTCTCCTGATCATGTGACTAAGCTGATTGATGAGTTCCTGGGGTGTACATATTCTACATGCCTCTAAATCCATGAAACTGAGAATTAATCAGTAATGCCTTAAACACCACATACTTATTATTGATAGAAAAATCACTTTTAAGAAGTAAAATGTATTGGTGTAATTTTAATTTATAAAGTATTCTTTTGTCACATAGACCTTCCCATTAGTTTAATTATAAGAGAATATTTTAATATTTAATATTTCAGATAATTCTTGATGAATAATTATCATTGGTTTGCTTTGTTTCAATTAATGCTGTGCCAAATGTTGACAAATTTTAAATCCCATCAAGGTTTACAGCCTATCTAATGCCAGTTCAAGATTCTAACCTGGCTGAAAGGAAACTGAATGGTTCAGTGCTTTGGGATCTCAATCCTGTTTGCAAGGTTCATCTCAACATAATGTCCTCAGTAATTAAAACCTTTATTATGATGTGATGAAAACTAAAACCTGGTCCATACCTCCATGTTAGCAAATCATTTCTAGGTATTTGATCCATCTTCGTATAATTTTGTGCATTACGTACAAAAATCAGTGGAAATATTCAATTAATATGAGATGGGTTTCACAGTTACCTTGACTACATGCTATACTCCTGCCAAACAAAACTGGTGTCAGTGTTTAAAATGGTTAAAGAGCACCTCAGGGGTGGCGGGTTAGCTCAGTTGGTTAGAGTGTGGTGCTGACAAACCCAACGTTGCCGGTTCGATCACTGCTAGGCCACTGTGAGCTGCGCCCTCCTCAAAAAAAAAAAAAAAAAGAGCACCTCAGACTTCTTCCCCTGCTCCTTAGCTCTGCTGGTTTCTGTGAAGCTTCTCCTGATTTCCCAATTAGCAACTAAATTTTAGAGCCAACAAACCATTCTTACTAGAATGTCTAAAGTGGGTTTTCTCAGTCCAACATACATAATTAATTCTTGTTCTTGTTCTGGGTATTAGGAAGAAAGCCTTCAGTTTGTTCCTCTATTCTACCATTTTCCAACTAAAGAACTTTGAGGAAATTTTTCACTTATCTAAGCCACAGATTCCAAATCAACACAGTGTCCTAGGCTTATTGTTTTTTTAATGGGACTTCTGAGAAAATAAAAGAGAATAATGAATGTACAACTTTAACACAATGCCTGTAACATAAGAAACTCACAAAAACTGATAACTGTGTTTAAAGTTCTTTTTCATCACCAATGCCACTTTCCTAGTTACGACTCCAGGCTTGGTTTAGTGTAATAAAAATAATATCCTCATGCTTCATCCTTCCATTTTCCACCCACTTCAGTTCTCTTGTACAACAGCAGTATTTGTCATAAAATACTGCTTTCATTTTATAAATCCCATATTAAAAATAGGCTATATATATCTCATACATCAAACCATAGGATTCAAAGCTTTCCATTGCCTGACTCCAAAACTTTTGTAGTGTACTCTTTTATTATTCCCCTACATAAACCTGCTGTCTATCCTAACTGAATTACATTTTGATTATCAATTTCATCTCATATTTTCACACGTGTGCACACTTTCACTTGTATAAAAGTAAATACAATAAGCACACAATAGAAACTTTTTTTTACATGATAAAATTTTAGCCAGTCTTGGAATCATTCTGAATACACATACTCTTAAGTCTTAAATATCTGGACAAATAGCCATAACAACTAACAGAATTAATTGAATATGTTACTAAATGTGACTTGTACTCATAAACCTATTTGATTTCTACTCACGTTATAGGTATATGTGGGCATATATTGTTGAAAAACCTGAGTATGTTTTCTTATTTTGGTTAAGAGCAACTATTTTTAACTTCATATGACTTTCTCATTGATGGTTGACAATAGTTCATCTTCTCAAGATCACCATTACTTGTTCAGTATTAAGAAATATGGATATGGAGGTTGTAGAAAGGTGGCTGAATATATACTGATCAAAGATCGCACAATCCCAATTTAATACTTGGATCAGTCCATATTTGAAGCTTATTTTATTGTGATCTGCTCTTTTGCTTTAAAAAATAAAAAAAGGGAAAGATGTAGAGAGAAAGAGAGATGGTTGACCCCTTCCACATCACTCTCTAACACAGAAATGTATCTAAGAGGAAAGACAAGAAAATGACATTAGGTATTAGGTTGGTGCAAACGTAATTGCAGTTTAAAAGATTTAAAATAATTGCAAAAACCGCAATTACTTTTGCACCAACCTAATAGAATTGGATGATTATTCACTGACAGAATTTTCTTTTTTTTTCTTTAATAGCTTTCTTGAGATATAATTAATGTACTATAAAATCCATCTTAAATGTACAGTTCAATAAATGTTAGTACATTTGTAGTCATCAGCCATAACCACAATCTGGTTTTAGAATACTACAATTGCCCAAAACATTCCTTCACGTCACCAACTGCAGTCAGTCCCACTCCCATACCACGATTACCAATAAACACAGTAATCTTCATTCTGCTTCTATAACTTTGCCGTTTCTAAGAAATTTTGTATAAATGTAATCATACAAATATATAGTCATTTAATTTGGACTTTTTCCAAGTTCAGCACGATATTATTCAGGATTATCTATGTTCCTGCATCTATCAGTAGTTGGTTCCCTTTCCTTGCTGAGTAGTATGCTCTCATATGGATAGATCACAATTTGCTTAGTCATTCATCAATTGATGTTAATTTTGATTGCTTCCAGTTTATAAGAATAAAGCTACTGTGAACCTGTACATACAAGTCTTTGTGTGGACATGTTTTTACTTTTGGGGAGTAAATACCTAGGAGTGGGATTATCATAATAAGTACATGTTTAAGTTTGTAAGAAATCGTCAAACTATTTCCAAAGTTCTGTACCATCTTACTTTCCCACCAACAATGTATGAGGTTTCCAGGTTCTCTGTAACTTCTGTGACACTTAATATTGTCTGTCTTTTTTATGACAGCCATGTCAGTGGGTATGCAGTGTTATCATCATTTAATTTACGTTTGCCTATTGAATAGTGATGTTGAACTTCTTTGTATTAACCTGTTCCCCATTTAAATATCATTTTGGTGTCTATTCATATCTTTTGCTATTTTTTATTGGGTTGTTTGTCTTTTTTTATTAAATCAAAAAATTCTTCATACACCCTAGATACAAGTACTTATCACATATATGTGATTTGTAAATATTTCCTCTCAATTGGTGGCTTGTTTTTTTCTTTTATTAGTGACTGTCTTTGAAGGCAAAGATTTTAAATTTTGATGAAATCCAAAGTGTATATATGTTTTAATTTTATGGACCATGATGTGAAGTGTTTGTACTATAAAGTTGGTGATAATGTTGTTTAATCCTTCTATATTCTTACTAATTTTCTATTTATTCATGTTATCAATTCCTGATATTAAAATCACCAACTAGTGTTGCGTCCTGCACAACACAAGCAGTGGGAAAGCGAGGGAGGCGGCAGGGGCTAAATTCTATTATAGAAATAAAGAGACCAGAGACACTGAATGCAGAGAAACCACAGAGGACCAAGGGACTCACAGCCTCAAGAGACTGGAGCCCCGAATCGGGTCGTCGTGGGTATTTATTGCTTTTTTACAATAGGCATCACATGATTCTGGGCAGGGTCTGTAAAACTCTTACACCACTAATACAATCAGCATGTTCCCAATATCCAATCATATTGTCCCAAAGCAACCTGTGCATGCTGTCCCCATGTGAACAAGGTGCGGTGTATACAATCCCTGGGGGAGCAGGTCTCTCATGGCAATCATCCCATGAGCCAAGCGGGGAGTGAGATGGTTTCACTCAATTAATCATTCCTTAGCACAATAGAGTGCTGGTCACTTGAAGCAGGAGTCAGCAGCTCCCAGGAAACATTGAAGGAGGGGCATCCCTCCTAGTTTCAAAGGCTAACTCATGGGGGTCCCTGGGGTCCCGTCTGGCTTAAGTCGTCCCTCCCTTGAGGAAACTTACTCGTCTTTGACCGCAGACCCAGCATACTGGGACCAAGAGAGGAGACCTATAAAACTCAACCCCTAAGAGGGACAACCCGCAACCCTCTTTCCCTAAGGAAAGGATGGTAGGGACAAGCGGCTAGGCTGCTGTGTGACAACACCTCCCCCTTTTTGTTTTTGTAATGTGAGAAAAACAGACCGTGCCGTTTCTTCATTCAATGCCTTTCGGAGGGAGGCATGTCCGCATCCGAAGACTAAACAAAACAAACAGAATACAATAATCAGTGTTACAATAACACCAATAAACCCACCACCCAGGTTTTTTATCCATTTAACCGGATTCAAGGAGGACAATCCATCCGCAGCAGCTGACAAAACATCTTCTCCGGGTAAAAGTTGAAGCTTAGCGCTAGACATTTGATCAACCTCTTGTTGTAATTGTACAATATTTACAGTGAGATTAGGCATGTGCCCCAAAAGATGAGCACGAACATCATTCCAAGGAGTACGAGTTTGATTATAATCAAAAGGGGTTACACAATAAGTGGTTACATTCCAATCACATTTAAGAGAAATCATAGTACGTAAATTTTCTAACTGATCACCAAGAGAAACTACTGTTGTTTCTAAATCTACTAATCTGACATTAATTTCTTCATCTATCTTAACCTGTTGATTCCAAGTTTTACTAGCATTTTCATGCCATTGTTGTACAAATTCAGTAGTTTGAACAGTCTGGTGTAAAGCGACACCAGAAACAGCAGCAACCGTGGTTACAGCAATTATTCCCATTATAGCAGCAATTAACAATCCAATAAACCTTTTTGCTCGATGAACAATCTTATGAAGCAATTGAAGAACAATATGAACAGTAGGAGATCCCTCCCACACTCTAGGGGCTCGGACAGGAATCCATAGACCCCGTCTTTTTCTTAAAATCATAATTTTATCTTCTGAGGAATTATAAATGGAGGAATCTATACAAGTATACAAACGACAATGAAAACATTCAACAAGGCTAAGGGAATTCTCTATAGTAAATTTTCCAATCAGGAAAACATAAGGCAATTTAAGGCAAGCTTGTAAATTAAGCTTTTGATATTTTTCAAAATTAAAGGTGTACCGTTTATTATTATCCTTGGTCAAATTTCCATTCCAAATGCCAATAGGCGCTAAAGCCAAGGCCACCTTCCACAAGGTCTTTTGCACTGGACCCCTAATGGGAGTAATCATTTTTAACTGAGGTGGGGCCAGAACTTTATCTATCCAATAAATGGACAGATCATAAGGAGATTTAACTATTTTTGGAAATCCTCCTAACACTAATTTGTCTTTAAGAGATTGGGGCTCAGAGCACCTTCCTGAAGAGCAGGTGTGCATAGCGATCCCAAAAGGTCCCCAATCAACAATTGTACCTATGGAATTTCGAGCTAGCACTCTATCAAAACTTCCTCTACATTCTTCCCAATGAATACGGGAATGATTGGCTGCCCACTTCTCTTGAGGACAAGTAGAAATGGGAGGAGGATACAGATGGGTACTCAACCCTTCAGTCTGAAATCCTTTTCCTGAAAGCATGAACAAGTCCCTATAGGACTCAGTCCCTTCACCCTTAGGGGTGACCCACACTTGATCCTTTACCAGAATACAAGGAGGGACTGGACCAATGCAAAGAGGAGGATAAACAAATCCCAAGGCAGTTGTTTTGGTGAGATTAAATTCTCTGCCTTCTTCATCAGGAAATTCTGGACCTCTCTGATCCTCTGGTCCTGGGAACCAGGAGCTATCATTTATATAAATCAGAGGAGGCGCATCATTCCAAGTTACAGGTGTCAGCAATGGAGGATTGGGAACATAAGCCCAATATGTGAAGTTTTCTGCTTTAACACCCATGGGAAGGAAACTTACAGCCATGAGAATGGCCATCATGGAGATAAGCATGTTGGAGGCTGTTCTCGGCATTCCTAACACTATAAGATTTCTCTCTGCCTCTCGGGACAATTTCTTAATCTGCTTCCAAGTAGGCAGCGGGTTGCGTCTAGGAGGAGCTCTAAGAATCCGGATGCGTGGAACCCTCGGCTGCGATGTCTCAGATGATGAAGACGCCTCACTGGGAGGAGGTGCCGGCGGCGGATACGTCTGGCCTGATGGACATCTCGGCTGCGGAACCACCACAGGGGCTGGAGGAGCCGGGGAAGTCGGAGCCTGATGACGGGGGCCCATGAAGCGATTCATCCACCGGTAGGGGTCGCTCGGTGCCACGCATCGGTAGGTCGCGTACACCTGGGTCATCGGTGGAGATCCCATCTGGCGAGTGATGATCACATTCCGCGGAGGAACAGCATCCGAGGTTTGGACCAGCGTGCTGATTGCCATGTTCTGCAAGGGATCGGACTCCATGATAAGGCTTAATGCACCGGCTTGGCACCCACAGAGGACGTTCTTTTGATCCTGGAGAAATACAAGCATAACCTCGTCCCCATGTTAACAGAGTCCCTAAATGCCATTGATTGGTCTGGATATCCTTCCACCAAATGGGCACATCTTCCAAAGCCTTAGGGCTATGGAGATTATTAAAATGTCTTTCTGCAGCTGTGTGTCCAAGATGAGGCTCCATATTATTAGAGCCAGAAAAATTTAAAAAATTCAAAGTGAACATAGCTTTGGCTAATTGCACCTGCGGAGGATCCTTGTCTCCCCCTTTTTGTTTTTGTAATTGTTTCTTTAAAGTACAATTAGCTCGCTCCACAATGGCTTGACCTTTAGGATTATAAGGAATTCCAGTGGTATGGTGAATATTCCACTGTTCACAAAATTTGGTAAATTTATTGCTAGTATAAGCAGGACCGTTATCTGTTTTAATGGCTTTGGGAAGTCCCATAACAGAAAAACAAATTAACAAGTGCCTGCAAGCGTGTCCTGCAGTTTCACCACTCTGAGCGGTTGTAGTGATATATCCAGAAGATGTGTCAATTGTGACATGTACAAATGACAATTTCCCAAATGAAGGAACATGGGTTACATCCATCTGCCAAATATCATTGGGTACTAAACCTCGGGGATTAACCCCTTCTGGGCATTCTTGAGGAGCATTAAGAATCTGACAAGTTGGGCAAGTTTGAACAATATGCTTGGCCTGTTTACAGGTAATTGGGAACCGAGCCCGAAGACCTGCAGCATTGGCATGAGTCAAAGAATGGAATTTGGTTGCCTCGGTAACTAATACATTAGCAACCAAAGAATCAGCAATGGCATTGCCACGCGTCAAAGGTCCCGGGAGGGGAGTATGAGCGCGTATATGAGTGATGAAAAATGGATGTTGTCTATTTCTAACTACTTGTTGGAGTTGATTAAAAAGAAACTGGAGAGACGGATTAGAGTTGTTAGACAGAAGCGCCGTCTCTATATTTTGTACTGTATGTACAACATAAGCAGAATCAGAGACAATATTCAAAGGCTCACCACACTCCTGCAGAGCAGTTAAAACTGCAACTAATTCTGCTCTCTGGGCTGAGGTACAATTAGTCTGAATAACCTGTTGGTCAACTTCACTAACAATAGCAGCTTTGCCATTACTGGACCCATCAGTAAAAACTGTCCTCCCTTGGGAAATAGGAACTGAACTTAACCTTTTCGGGAGAATCCAACTAGTTTTTAATAGAAACTGAAACAATTTATGTTTAGGATAATGGTTATCAATTATGCCGAAATATCCACAAACAGCAATTTGCCAAACTTCAGAATGAATATTTAAATGATTTATTTGCTGTTTTTTAAAGGGAACTATTATCTTATTGGCTTCTATTCCATTTAAATGAAGAACTCTGGTTCGAGCTCGAGAAACAAGTTCTGAAATTAACTCTAAGTATGTTGGAAGAGATTTAACAAAATTATTAGGCAGAAACAACCACTCCACAAGGTCATTTTGTTGGACAATAACTGCGGTTGGTGAATGAGGAGTGGGAAAAATTAAAATTTGTAAGGGTTGAGAGGGATCTATGCGCTGAACCTGAGCTTCTTGAATTTTCTTTTCTACTAATTCCAACTCCTGACAAGCCTGAGGGGTTAAAGTACGGGGACTATTCAATTGAGAAGGACCCCGTAAAAGACTAAACAAATTATTCAGCGCATAAGTTGGGATTCCCAGAGTGGGACGTAACCAATTAATATCTCCCAACAATTTTTGTAAATCATTTAAAGTGGAAATTTGATCTCTTCTGATCTGTACCTTTTGAGGTTTAATCGTTTGTCTGTCCAAGATAGCTCCCAAATATTTGATGGGAGTTGTAGTTTGAATTTTATCAGGAGCAATGCAGAGTCCTGCCATCTCAAGTTGCTCTTGCAACAGTTTGAAACAATCTGCAAGGACTTCTGGGGAAGACGCAGCACAGAGAATGTCATCCATATAATGAATGATATAACAGGCTGGAAATTTCTCTCTGACTGGAGCAACAGCTCTAGCCACATAAAATTGACAAATGGTAGGGCTATTTAGCATTCCCTGAGGGAGTACTTTCCACTGATACCTCTTGATTGGTTCTTTATTATTTAAAGATGGTATTGAAAATGCAAATTTAGGGCAATCCTCAGGATGTAAAGGAATTGAATAAAAGCAATCTTGTAGGTCTATGACCACCAATGGCCAATTTTTTGGAATCATGGATGGCTGAGGAAGGCCAGGTTGAAGTGGACCCATGGGTTCAATTAAAGAATTAACTACTCTTAAATCTGTGAGCATTCTCCATTTTCCTGATCTTTTCTTTATAACAAATACTGGGGAATTCCACGGACTAGTGGAAGACTCTATATGATCTTGTTCTAATTGAATCTGTACCATTTCCATTAATGCCTCTAATTTCTCCTTAGAAAGGGGCCACTGTTCAATCCAATGAGGCTTATTATCTATCCATTTAAGAGCTAAAGGAGTTTTTAGCTCAGCGACAGCGGCCCCTAACAAAAAGGCTGTTGATCTTGTGAATGAAATCCTATCCCTTCTCTGCCCACCTGTAATGCAGGTTGGAGAGGTTGGGTAATGCCCTGATTAAATTTGCCTAAACCTTGTCCTGGTAGATACCCCATCTGTTTCATCATTTGCTGACTTTGAGGACTATACTGTCCTGGGGGAATAACAATTTTTGCTCTCCATTGAGAAAGTAAATCTCTACCCCATAAACTTATTGGAATATCAGCAACATATGGCTGCAAAAATCCTTTTTGTCCTTCTGGCCCAAGGCAAGGAAGGATATGGGTGCTTTGAAGCAATTTTGAAATTTCTCCTACTCCAACAACATTTATGTCGGCTTGTTGGGTAGGCCAATTTGCAGGCCAATCTTGAGAGCAAATGATGGAGACGTCTGCACCTGTATCCATAAGTCCTAAAAATTTTCTGTCTTGAAGGCTAATGTGGCATAAAGGACGAATGCTAGAAATTTTCTCTGCCAGGAATGTTCCTGCTAAACCTGTACTTCCAAATCCTCCTGTTCTTTTTTGAGTTCCTCGTAAATTGGGTGGAATATATGGAATTAAGAGAAGCTGAGCAACTTTTTCTCCTTTTTTTGCTGACCATGGAACTGAAGAAGACATAACAATTTGAATTTCTCCTTTAAAATCTGGGTCTATTATTCCGGTGTGGACAGTAACTCCTTTTGATGTTAAGCTGGAACGACCAAGGAGGAGTCCCACCGTATTTTTGGGAATTGGTCCAACAATGCCTGTAGGCACCCGGAGAGGTGTTTCCCCTGGGAGTAATAAAATATTTTGAGCAGTACAAACATCTACTGCAGCACTTTCTTCAGTGGCAGAAGTTAATTGCTCAATGGATAGTTTTGAGGGGGCGGCACCGTGTGATAATTCTGTGGTGCCGCTGGGTTGGCAAACATCCCCAGTTGAGGGATTGTCTGACCCACAAATGCCCCGGTTGTTGTCTGGGCCTGGGGCTGGCCCAGCTTCCCGTTTCCCTGAAGCAAAGTGCCGTCTTTATGATATTTAGATCTGCAAGCGGAGGCCCAATGATTTCCTTTCTGACAGCGTGGACACAATCCAGGCTGTTTTGTACCTTGAAAAGGTGTGGGCTGAGGAGGTTGAGGGTTGTTTTTACTTTTAACCCTGCAATTTCTTTTAGTATGTCCTGTTTTTCCGCAATTATGGCAAGTGCCAGAAAACTTATCCCTTTTTTGAAAAGCACCGGTAATTGCATTAGCCAATAGTGCTGCCTTATGATCCTCAGTCCCTACTTCTTGGCACAAGCGCAAATACCCCATTGCATCTGTCTTTCCTTTTTGTGCCCCTATGGCTCTTTGACAATCCTTATTAGCATTCTCATATGCCATAATCTGAAGGATCACATCTGCAGCTACAGGATTAGTAATTTGTTTTTTAATGGCTTCCTGGAGTCGAGCCAGGAAATCAGAATAAGGCTCCTGAGATCCTTGAAGAACTTTCTGAAAGGAGGAATGAGTCTTTCCTTCTACTTCAATCTTTTCCCATGCAGCAAGGCAAATTTGTTTAAGTTGCTCTATAGCAACTCCTTGCATATCTAATTGATTACGGGTTGGTGCCCAGTGGCCTTTGCCAACAAGCTGATCAGCAGTAATATTAATGTTAAGAGCTTGGTTTTGTCTTTCTTTATTCTCAGCCCCTTCAATCCACCAAGTTTTAAACTGCAAGAATTGTGCAGGAGTAAGGCAAGTTTGAGCTAAGGCCTGCCAGTCTGTTGGAATCATTCTGTGGCCATCAGCAATACCTCTAACGAGGCCAACAGTATAGGGAGAAGTAGTCCCAAACTGTAATACTGCCTGTTTTAACTCTTTAAGCAATTTAAAAGGAAAAGGCTCATACACTGCCTCATGGATTCCATCTGGGTTATTTTGACCAGGAGCTTCAATTTGTCTGAAAATCACTGGAAAATTAAGAGCATCCACATCTCCAGCCATTTTTGCCTGATGTATACCCTGCTCTAATGCTGACAATTTGAAGCTGAATTGTTTAGCTGTTATTGCTGGAGGCTTTTGAGCAAACGGATTGTTCTGAATAAATGGATTATTGGCATTACAGCAAGTCTTAGGCTGTTGCCACATCTGATTAGCACATGGAGGTGGTGGAGGCCAGAACGGAGGGGGAAACTCCTCCTGGAAACATTCCTCGAGATCAGGATAAAGATTTCGAGGGACTATAGTGGAATTAGACTCTGACCCCTCATCTTCTCTTTCCTTTTTAGTTCTCTTTGGTGAATCTCTCTTACCTTCCCTATCTTCCCTTTCCTCTTCAGAGTCTGTCTGTAGTGGTTCTAGAACTGACCGAACTAGTTCAAAAGTCTCCCAGATCGAACTTGGAAACGAAGTTCCGTTGGCATGGAGATCACGGAGATCTTGACCAACTGCTTCCCATTTATCTAAGTCTAAGGTTCCCAGGGTAGGAAACCAAGAGCAATGGACCTCAATTACTTTGAGAAGTTCTTCCAACCTCTTTTCTGAGGCCCTATGTTGTCCTTTTTTAAGCAACTGCTTCAGCAGGCAAATATAAGGTCTATACTTGCTTTCTGAATTTCCCATTTTTTCTTTCCCACAAGAAGGATACAAGAAGGAAAAAAAAAGAAACTTTCACTCAATATCCACTCTGATGCTCGGCCGGCCGTTCCCCTCGCGGGAACTTAGCACCTGTCTTGGCTAAGGCTCAACCGTATAAATCCCGGTCCAGGTTGGGGAAACCCCCAAGTAGCCGTTATGCCATATGACAGAGTGACGGAACCGCGGTGACGAGCCCACTCAAGCCCCGTAATCACGAAGATCGTGGGACCATAACCATACACACACACTCCCACGCACTGTCACTCAAAGATAGATTGAAAAGTATTTAATTACTTCCTCTGAATAACCTTGGTTTAATACTCTGAGTCCATAAAACTACCCCCTTACCAGGTAGCTGTCGCGCGACGGATGCTCAGAGGCCCCTCAACCGTATCTGCAGACCATACAACTCTTAGTTGTTCTTCTCTCCTCGTGCCCCACGTTGGGCGCCAGATGTTGCGTCCTGCACAACACAAGCAGTGGGAAAGCGAGGGAGGCGGCAGGGGCTAAATTCTATTATAGAAATAAAGAGACCAGAGACACTGAATGCAGAGAAACCACAGAGGACCAAGGGACTCACAGCCTCAAGAGACTGGAGCCCCGAATCGGGTCGTCGTGGGTATTTATTGCTTTTTTACAATAGGCATCACATGATTCTGGGCAGGGTCTGTAAAACTCTTACACCACTAATACAATCAGCATGTTCCCAATATCCAATCATATTGTCCCAAAGCAACCTGTGCATGCTGTCCCCATGTGAACAAGGTGCGGTGTATACAATCCCTGGGGGAGCAGGTCTCTCATGGCAATCATCCCATGAGCCAAGCGGGGAGTGAGATGGTTTCACTCAATTAATCATTCCTTAGCACAATAGAGTGCTGGTCACTTGAAGCAGGAGTCAGCAGCTCCCAGGAAACATTGAAGGAGGGGCATCCCTCCTAGTTTCAAAGGCTAACTCATGGGGGTCCCTGGGGTCCCGTCTGGCTTAAGTCGTCCCTCCCTTGAGGAAACTTACTCGTCTTTGACCGCAGACCCAGCATACTGGGACCAAGAGAGGAGACCTATAAAACTCAACCCCTAAGAGGGACAACCCGCAACCCTCTTTCCCTAAGGAAAGGATGGTAGGGACAAGCGGCTAGGCTGCTGTGTGACAACAAACTAGAATCATGGAATTATTTATTTGTCCTTTAAATTACATAAGTTTTTGTTTCATGCATTTTATCGCTCTTTTATAAGCTGTATATACATTTATGATTGTTATGTCTCCTTGACGTATTTACTTTTTATCATAAGAAACACTCATTATTTTATCTCTAGAAATAAATATTCCTTGTATTAAAGTCTGATATTATATCTGATATTAGCATGGCTGCTCCAGATCTCTTACAGTTATTGTTTGCATAGTATATATTTTCCCATCCTTCTATTTTCAACCAAATAGGTCAACAAATAGTGTCTGAAACTAAACTGTATTTTGTAGAACAGCAAATAGCTAGATCTTGCTTTTTAATACCATATGACAGTCTCTGACATTTGGTTTTTTATTTGCCTTTTATTTTGAAAGAGATTTTCACTAAATATTGGATTCTAGGTTGACCTTTTACTCTTTCAGGAAATTATCACTAAAAACTATCACTCCATTGTTCTTTCTGCTTGCCATTTTTTAATAAGAAGTCTGGGGTAATTATTCTCTTTCTCTATATGTTGTGTCATTTTTACTATCAGCCTGCATAAGTTTCATTTTTTCTCTTGTTTTTAGCAGTTTAAATATGATGTGCCTTAGTAGGTGTGTGTGTGTGTGTGTGTGTGTGTGTGTGTGCGCGTGGGTGTTTGTGTGTGTGTGTATGTGTGTGACCATATCGCTCCTACTAGTGGTGCTCAAGCTCTTCAGGTATGTGGCTTGATGTCTTTCATTATTTGGGGAAAATTCCTAGCCATTGTGTTTTCAAGGATTTTCTGCTCTGATCTTTCTCTTCTCTACTTTCCCTTCTCCTCCTTCTCCTTCTTCAAACCCCCACACCGTCCCCCATTCCTCTTTTCTCTCTGGCTGAACTCTTTCATTATGTTTAAGAGAAGTTTCTGGGTGAGGAGTAGGATTTTGTTCTTTTCCAGCAGCAGCAGATGGACCTTTCCCATTGGCTGTAGAACTGAGGGACTTCCTCTGGTCTCATGCCCTCTCCCAGGCTTTCCCACGAGCACCTGGTAGATGTCATGGAAAAGAGCCTGTTAGGGTGTGTGCAACATGCCCTTGTGTCTGAGGCTCCCAGGGGTTTCATGTTGTCATTCTAGCCTACACTCAGCCTCTAGAAATGTGTGAGCAGTGTAGCTGATTTCTTCTTAACAACTTGAGGGCAACCAGCATAGTTCCTCCCGTATTCTGATAAAAATGAGACCCTCTCTTCTTAAAAGAGTGTATTCCTCCTTGGGTTACAGGCTATGCATTTTCCCTGTCATTTAGTTCTCCAATGGGTTAAAATAAGTTATACTTTGTAGTTTATCTAGCTTTTCCTCATTGTTGGGGATAGACGTGACATTCCTTCTAGCTTACTACATCCTAAGAAGAAGCAGAACTCCTAACATGTGCTTTTAGTAGAGAAGCCATTAGAAGACCTTGCCCCTTGGCTTCTTTTTAATTTGGAAGACTGCAGAGCAGTTGCTCTAATTTTAAAAGTGTGAGATATAAGGACAGTTTCTATGGTGAGCTGTTTCTTGGTGAATGAAGAAATTAGATATGTGAAAACGAGGTTCACACAAAGAGAGAAACAGATACTGAGAGCATGAGTGATAGTCCAGAACTTGAATTTGTGTGTGGTGCCAGCTGATCAAAGTATTTCCTTTTTTAAAATCCATGAATAGTACAAGACAAAATCTGAATATTTTACACGGCATGAAAGAGCTGTCATTATTTGGCCTGGACCTATCTTTCCAAGCTTATCTCCCATCACTTCTTTTCATGCATTCCAGTGTGTAGTTTATCAAACAGGCCATACTGTATTGTCCTTGTAGCCTCCTAACTGGATTCTTTGCTTACACCCTTGTCTTTCTGCCATATAGTCTCCCCATAGAAGCCAGGAAGATCCTTTTCAATCCTAAACTAATCTACAGCACACCAGCTTCTCATTTCACTCAGAATAAATGAAAAAGTTTGCACAATAACTGAGAAGGCCTTACATGATATGACTCTTGCTGGACTTCTTTACTCATTATTTCCATTGTCATCTTTGTGCATTCACTTCAGTGACACTGTCATTCTTTGAATGTAACAGAAACAATTCCTGCCTCAGAGACTGCACTTTCTGTTATCCCTTCCTAGGAACCCCAGCAACACACACACGCGCTCACACACACACTGTAATTTCTGGCATGTTTTCTCCCTTTCTTCAGGTATCTAGTCAAGTTTCACCTTATCACTCATACTTACTCCATTCAAATACCTTACTTAAAAATTCTATAATTTGCTCCTCCTACTGCAGCATGCAGTACCGTCTGCTAGTCATGTTTCCCTTTGCTCCATAGCACTGCTCCATCTGACATACCACTTTATTAGAGTATTTGCTTATTCTGTTTCCCCCACTATATAATTAGCTCCGTGAAGATAGATTTATCATATTACTCATATTATAACTCCAGAGAACTAAGAATTTCTAGTCCATAGTAGACATGCAATAAGTATTTACCAAATGAACAAATAAATAATATTTCATACCTCTAATATTTCCAACTTAACACATATAATTCCCTCTGGATGACATGCTTTCTCTTTGTCTGTTGGACAAACTGGAATTCGTATTTTGTGACTCAAATTAACCATATTCTCTTCCTTGCAATATAAATTACCCTCTTTACTGCAGTTTACTATTCTTTATTTTGTATAGCCACTAAATCATGAATATAGATTATTATAATTACGCATCATCACAGTTATTTATACTACTATCTTTCAAGAGATTGTGTCTTTTTCATTTTTTCATTTCCAGTAACTCAGCCCTGGGACTTAGGGAATTTTTGTTAAATTTAGTGAGTGAATATAATTCATTATCTTTTCTCTCAAATCTGCTTTCACTGGAACCAAGATATTTTTCAGTTAAACTAGTAAGAAATGTGAACTGTTCCTCTGGTTCCATCCCAAATCCTGTTTGGAAGCTGTCTTATTGATAACTGTCTCTATGTCAAGGCTTCATCAATATGTCAGTTTTAGATGCACACTTCTTCTAAGTTGTGTGTAAGAGGTGCTACCTGAACCTTAGTCAACTCACGCTGGACAGTGAAGATTTGCTTCAGAACAGGTACTGCAAATTATTGGGGCTTGTCAACACCTGACTGTCGCTATGTCTTCTGATTAACTCACATTTATGTTCCCATTTTAAAGCTGTGCTTCAGAACATGTTAAAAATTCTTATGATAGCCTCCCTGCTCCTAGTTGTATTTAGATAAATGCCTGTAAAATAGCCATTAACCAGTTGGAAAAGGAAAATTGATGTTTTACCCATGTGACTTAGTTCAGGCCAATAGCATAGGTTGGAAGCTCTGCGTACATCTTATTAGACAAAGGCCTTTGCCCTCAACTTGACCTTCTTGCCTCCTACTCACTGGAAGAAGGAATCTGGAGGATCCAAGGAAGCAATATGGTGAGTATGACAGAGCGGGTCCCCATCGTGGGTTACCGATGGCTCTCTGGACTATTGAAAATGAGAGAGGAAAAGCTTCAGTCTTATTTGGACCAGATTAGGGTTTTTCTGTGGTTATAGTAACATGGCTTACATGCTAACTTTTCACAAGAAGATGTAGTCAGAATCTTGACGAGTCTCAGGATAAGGACCAGATCCTGCATGTGGTCCACAAGGCCCTGTGTGTTGTAGTTCCTGCCATCTCTTCAGCCTTACCTTGAGACGTCCTCCTATTGTCCACCTGTGCTACACTTGAAAAGCCTTCCATTAGTGTCCTGTACATCACGGGGTCTTTTCATGTGTTTTTTTCTCTTTTTGGAAGGTCCCCTCTCCCCGCCAGTAAGTTTCCCGTTGTGGATTCCTACTTAACATTCGTATCTTAGCTCAAGCTTCACATCCTCATGGAAAAGTTCCCTGACCCCACAGTTTAGGTCAGATTCCTTTGTTATACACTTTAATAGTATCCTGCTCTTGTCCTTCAGAGCTCTTATCTTTGTAATTTTGCATTTGTGTCTCTGATCATTCAAGTAATGACCCTCCATTAGTCTGTGAGCTACATGACAGCCAAGGCTATGCTTGCTTTAGCTCATACTATAACCCCAGACCTAGCCTTCTAGCAGGTGTGGAATAAATAAGTTAAATGAGTGAACAGCGTCTTATCAATGATGCTTCTCTATGCATAAGGCTTTCCACTCTGAATTCACTATACACAGTCTCCATTCTCACCGAGACTTCCACTGCCTGTACTCTAATCACTCCTCCATAATATTTCCTTATTAAACATGGTGAATGCTAATAATAAATGTAGAATTGGATTTTGATATACGATCAGTAGAAAATCGGGAGACTAGACATTACCATTTCAAAATTAATGTACCAAATGAAAAATTTTAAACAAACATGGAAAGTAACTAAAAAAAAATTGACCCGGTTGCCATATATATATTGGGAAAACACTGCAATGGAAACCTATGAAAGATTACCCTCTTTTGTATGTGTAGATAGATTTTGTCAGTTCCGTGACATTATGAATATACTAGGCATAAGCACTAAGTTAATCACTAACTACACAATTAAAATTTTTCAAAACTATTTTTTTCTAGAAAATGTATTTAAAAGATAGGAAACAGTCTCAATATGCATTGGCTTTGCCCTCTTCTAGAAATCTAAGAATTATGCTGTATATTCTATCTAGTCTTATTTAGAACTATATTATATACTAGTCTTATTTAAATAGTGTGGGAAAGGCAAGTGAAACAATACATGCATAGTTAAGAATGGTATCTGTAAGCTACTAACATAATTTCCTTCACAATACATTTATAATCCCATGAATCCAAAAACTTCAATGTTTCTCTTTTTAAGATATTTTTAAAACATCAGTTTTAGAGTATTATATTTTTTTTCTGACATATCAACTGGCTCTAAAGGGCATGAGAAAAAGCAGAGGTACGCAATTTGTAAGTATATTCTCCATTCAATATTCCCTCTGTTAGAAATATATGTACCAACATTTCTTGGTTAAATATAAAGGTTTCTACTTGTTTCTATTCCATTGAGAATTGAAATAAAATTAGTTTACTACAAGTAATGGGCATTTGAAGAATAAATCAGGAGGAATTTTCTGAGATCTGATTTTTACCTCAGAATGGATTTCTTCTGGGATGCCACTAGACTGGTAAATGTTTTAGTTTGGACTCAGAAAAATTTGCCTGTGGCTAGTATGAAAAGAAAGAGATATGAGTCGACCTTTATAAAATTGTGACAGACATGCAACTTCTTCCACACATTTGCTTGTTTTGTGTATCTGTTAAGCATATTTATTTTAAAAGTCATGGGAGTTTGAGGAAAGTATCCTTTTTTTTCCTAGCAGGGTAGATCAGTTGGCATCCACCACCTGCCACAGCACTCTGGCATTTCCAGTGCACTTAGTAGGTCATTACACCTTCTAAGAGTGCCACGTTCTCCTGAGTTCCTGTCCAGGATGTTATTTCCTATACCACAAATAAATCTCCTGTACTGAGAAACTCTTCCTTATTCAACTTTATGCTCTACGCCTCAGTATTCAGTATCCTTAGGACCCAGTCCCATAAACACTTTCATGACTCCTTCCTATGCATGCTATCTGTGGCATAGAGTTATTGGGGGTTTTTTTGTTTGTTTGTTTTTGTTTTTTTTCCCCTCACCTGGCCCAGTACTTCCTGGAAGGGGACACAGATATGACCTGTCATTAGCTGACAGTCCTGGCAGCAAGCAGAATGAATCCCTTTGTCCTCAAAGTTTGATTTGGGTGGCACACCACAGCATCATACTACATTGCCAAAACGACTTAGAAAATAAAGCAAAGAAAGGTTCACACAATTCCGGCTGTTGGTCCCCTCTGTGGGGAAGAAGGGACATATGATTGAGGAGGGTAGTTACGACTAAGCTTTCATTTCTTAATCTGCATGAGGAGAGAACAGTTGTTTATTTTATCATTCTTTAAACTGGAGGGATACATTTGGTACATTTTTAATTAAATAGAATTATTCCTGTCATTACATCTAGTAAAAATAACAATTTTTGTGTCACTCAAAGTACTGCATTTCTTACTTTAGGAAAAAAACAGTAAGAATGGTTTGCATGAATATGTGAAGGTAAAGAGAAATTGCTGTTTCAGAAGATACGAAGAATTAAATGGTTTCCTTTAGTTGTACAAGGACTCATGGTGAATTCGTACTATTCAGACAAATACTCTGACAGGCCTTGTCCCTGGCCTTCCTTGTCACAGCTGCTGGAAACGCCTTCCTTCCAGTGGCCCAGGCCCCAAGGCTTCCAGGCCTGCTTTTCTCTCTCACAAGCCCGCTCCTGCAGGCCAGTCCTGTGAGTGAACACTAGCTGAGAGCTTCCTGCTTGAATCCTGGGGGAGAAAAAAACAAAAAAAACCTTGCTTTTGACAATTATTTTAAATTATAAATAAGACTTTATTCAAGATATTGAAATAGGGAGAAGAGATTGAACTCAACTTCAACTCAGTTGAAACAATAGGTGGGAGATTTTTTAAGCGCTAGAGTGAGCTGGTGGAGGGGTAAGGGGTGGCTGTCAGTGTGATCAGGCCGTCTGTGTTTGCTAACTGGTGCTTACGGAAGTTAAACTCCCACTCTCCCACAGAGACTGGGAGATGGGGACACAATCTTTCTTGATGATTACATTTCAAAGAGATGGCTCTCAGGTCCTTGAGAAAGACATTCCAGGGTTATAAAATTGGCAAGAGGCTGGAAAAAGATTTACATCTCAAAGGGGCAGAGAAAGAATTTGCAATTGCAAGTTTTCTAAAGTAAATGCTCTAAGGAAAGTGTATTCTACCTACAGTCTAGTAGAAAACTGTCTAAAGTTTAGGCCAGCTGGTTCCCTTTTAGTCACTACTCTCGTACCTGCAATCTCTTCTCAACACAGCAACCTGACTAACCCTTTAACAGTATAACTTAGATCATGTTACTTTTCTGTTCAAACCCTCCAATGGATTCCTTAGCCTGAAATGCTTTTCCTTTTACTCCAGATTTCCCTTTGGCTGACTTCCTCACTTTTTACTTTCTTATTTTAATACAAAAACCATCCCCTCCCCCACTCCCATCCCACACTCTTACATTCCCAATTGCCTTTCCTTATTCTATTTTGTCCTTTACCTTAGCACTTAGCACCTACGCGTATGTTTGCTGTGTACTGTTTGTCTCCTCTCACTGGAACGTTAGCTGCATGAGGGTGGAAGTCTTCATTTTGTTTTATGATATGTATGTACTGAGGACACTGTCTAACACATGTATACACTTGTCCACATAAGAAACGTACAAACATGTAGAGAAATTTTATTTGAGCCAAACTGCCAACAATTGCCAGGAAGCAAAATCTCAATGCATTGAGAAAACACTCTGAAGAATGGCAGTTTTATAGCTTATTTTATACATAATCAAAGGAGGAGACATGAGGATTACATGAAATCCACTGGTAGTAGATTAAGGGGATGGCAGAAAGCAAAGTGGGGAAATCTCTGGGATTGGATAAAAAGTAAAACAGCGAACATACTTCTTTTACATTGGTGGGTACAGGCTAGTGAGTAATTAACATTGACAAGCACATAGAGGTGGTATTTGGGGAACAAGATAACAATGAGGGAGGGGTCTGTGTCGCCTGCTCTGGTGTGGTGGGTTGTGTCCACAAGAGTCTGGAAAAGGAGATTACTTTAACATTTCAAAGATGTATTACCTTAGATGCAAAATGACAATAGAAAGGCTCACTTAAGGTGAAGGCTGACCTTTTCAAGGAAGCTACAGGCCAAGGACCAGACTACCGCCATGACTGCATTTAGTTAGGATTTTTTATGTTCAGACTATCCTATCTGGTTCCTTTCAGTCTCTAAGTTTGTAAGGCTCACCAGGCTGGCCTCCCTGGAGTTTGTCAAGTTTGGTATGTGGCCCCTTTTTCATCCACACACTGAATACATATTTATTGAATGGTTCCTGATTCATGCCTGAGAGGAAAAAAGGAAGGTAACATAATGCCTTTAGAAGACAGCATCATAATGTTATCTGTTATCATTCAGGAGTTGAATATATTTCCACATAAGAAATTAAATTCACATAGGAGCAACTGAGTATGCAAGTAGCACATCGCACTAACCAGAAGTTTAAATTCGGTGTTACAAAAATGAGAAGACCAGAGTTACACTTATGAGGAGGTACTTGTCCTATAATTTGCAAACAATAATCTAAAGGTAGCTAGCTCCTACCCATAATCATATTATTAAACAGTATTTCTGTGGTTTCGTTTGTTTGTTTTTGCTTTTCCCTAAATTTTGGTCATTCTACTTTTCCCAAAGGCTATGTTTAACCTGGCAAAATGAAATACAGTGTTTATTTTCCAATTAATTTATATAAAACTACGTGATCCTTAGAAAAAATGTGGAATTGGAGAAGAATTTTCCTGATTAACTATTTTACTAAATTGAATGTATTGGCAAATTACTTTACACGTAGCTAAGCTATGCCTAAGTTAATACCGGCACTAATATTTCCTGCACAATGTAGGACAAGTAAAATGAGGAAACTGTGGATGAGCAAAGGAGTTCAATGGAAAGTAATCTGACAGGGCAATCTGATCATAAATTCCTAACTGGGCAGGTCCTGGTGGGTATAAAACTTCTTTTATAAAAGGCTTATCTTTGCCTTAAACAAGGCTGCCCATTGTTTCTGTGCATCTAGGTTAGCACACCTTTGCAATTTCCCCTTTCAGGCCCCTCCTTGCAATACCTGACCACCTTTCAGACCCCCCAAGAGAGCACATACTTTTAATTATCCTGAAATCTGATTCCCCCCCTTACTTTCTCCCACCTTCATACAATTTTCCTTACATTCCCTCCTTAATCTCAATGTGTAAAAGAAACTGCAAATTGTTATTCTCAGAAGCATTTATCTCAGTCTATTGAGATCTTGCTTCCAGGTGCATCCTCTGTGTGGCTCAAATATATTTTTATAAAAATTCGCTACAGGTTTAAATGTTCTCCTGGCAACAAACCAAAAAATACTTTTATTTAAGGACTTGAATTTACCTCCTCCCTAATTTAGCCCAAATCATAAATAATTTGCAGGGGTTTCAGGCTTCTTGAAAATATCGAGATCCTCAGGTAGAACTATAAATACACTTTCATTCTAAAGTAGAGACCTTTGCTATTTAGGGGCCAGATATCTAATTAGCTACGCTTTAAAGTTTTAAGATGTGTGTGTGTATTAATGCACACTCAGGGTTTCATCATTACTGTCAAATTCATTTCACAAGTGTCCTACGTCGCATTTTTAATGTGGGCCTCCAGAGATGAAAAAGCTAGTGCATTAATCCACTGTACACTGCAGCCCTTTCCAAATTCATATCACAGTTTCTCATTTAAATGACCTTCTTTCTGAAATGATAGAAGGGCAAAGGTTTTTTCCAGGTGATTAAAGGTATATAGTATTATTTTTGCACGGCAAACTTATTTTAATTACAAAGTCATAATGTTATCATCATAGGTGCCAGCAATAGCTAACAGCAGCCTGACAGATAAGGCAAAGTTAAATATTTCTGCATTATTTTGAACATGCAAATTGAGTTGAAAAAATCTAGGTGAAATATCTGGTGTAGTTTATGTTGTGTCTCTTACAAATGCAGGCATTAACCAAAACTCATAAACTCAAATTTTTAATTTAATAACAGCAACCTTCACATCTGACTTGTTCTAAAGATCCTGTGAGTGAAATTTGCTAAGAGCTGAAAATCATGTTGGAGTACTATACTTTCATGAAATTAAAAAGTTATAATAGTAAAATGATCAGGAGGCATTTAAGTTCCCAAAGAGCAGTGTTTATGGCATGTACACTGAGGCTGGCAGAAATAGGAGTTGTCACAAGGGTACTTCAGCATGTCTCATCTACTTTCCCTTGGACATTACATTTCTATCTTCCTTTGGCACTTCAAAATGTTCAATGACTTAATTTGATGAATGCAATATTAGAAATGGAATATATTGAAAAAACGTAAAGGAACCCTGCTTGCCTTTTCCAATATGATTAATATTTTATATTTAAGAAAAGCAAATTAAAGAAAAATTCCCAACCTAAGGTCAACAGTGCCTGTTTAAGGGAACTATCGTATTCTATTCTCTTCAATGCACTGTCTTTTTCAGAATATTAATGGGGGAAAGAGTGACAAGAATGACTTAGACGTACATGTCAGGAGAAAGGGTCAGCTCTTGGCAGTGGGGTGTTAATTCACATCCATTAATGAAATTTATCTCTCTCTCTGTCTTTCTCTCTTTCCCTCTCTCTCTCTCCCCCCACCTTCCCTCCCTCCCACTTTCATGCACTCTCTCTCTTTCTTTTAAATAAAAAACTCTTTTTTTTTTTTTTTTTGAGAGAGCAAGAACATCATGGACTTTTCACAGCAGCTGAGAAGGGCCACAGGGGCAGGCCAAGGTAAGAGACTGACAATCTTCAGGTGATTAAGGAGACTCAGAGGCTAGGTAGACCTACAAAATGAATAACTATGGACCCAGAACCACGCCATAAGGCTCAATGGCTTGTGATTTGCAAGTTGATAAGACAAGAAGATTAATAATGCTGCCTGATAATGGCTGCTCCCTCTCAGCTGGGGAGATGGTAATGACCTGATATTGCTGTAGGAGCAGTTCAGCATGCTGCAGAGAGGAGGGTGCAAATTCACTCATCCCAATTGGCCCTGAGGATATAGAGATTTTGAAAAATGGGAATGCAGTTACAATTTTAATTAGATATAAAGTTTTTAATAATTTTGCTGAAATGAGGACTTCAAAGAACATATTTTGCAGCATTCAGGCCCATAACTCCTGAGTGACAGTTTTGGTTAATTTGCAAGTTTTCAGATCAAACTTTGCCCCTGGCTCCATGCTGAGGGTAAAGTAAAATGTCAATTTCTTTCCTCAGTGATCTCAAGCATCTTATTTAGGCAGGTGTCTGAATTCTCTTATTCTGTAGACGTTAGCTGAACAAAACTACTCATTAAAATATAGGCGTAGGAAAAAAATTAGCAGCATAAATAAAATCAGTAGTAATAAAGAGAATCAATCAGCAAGAAAAATGTACAGCAATATATAACATAAAATTTTAAAGAAGAATCGGGGTAATATTGTATATAAAAGGTGATTAAATGTTAGCATATGATTATGCTGTCATTGCATATTATTATCAAAGAATGTTTAATTTATACCCTGTTTAAAATTAGAGGTAGCTGTGCAAAAATATATTTTTTTCTCCTCTGGACCATATTTTTTTTTTTCCTGCTGAATCCACATATAGATTTGTGATTCAGGTTTGTGGTTCTGAATTAATTACATTAGCTGTCTGAAGTGCATTAGTTCTTTGGCAGTCTACAAGGTAATCATAATGGGGAAGGTGGTGTCAGTCAATTTAAAGGCATCCTTCAGTTTCTGCCATCTCCGTTTTCTTCCCACTCCTTTCCAGAGTTTGGGGGAACAGTCTGCCAAAAGATTCCTTTAACAAGCACTTCCTTGAAAATCTCTTTAAAACAAAAAGTGAATAAAAAAAAGCAAACAAGACAAATGGGTCGAAATAAATTAGATGTCATTTTATATTAAATTGATTACTGAGTTTTCTGAGGCTTCAACTTATGATCTACTTATACTTTATAAAAATTAGTGCGTGTATGTTTGAGTTGTCTTGCATTGGAACATTTCTAAGTTTTTGTTTTGTTTTGTTTTTAATTAAAACCTGATATGCCTGAACTCTGTGCAAGGTTAGATTCAGGACTTCTCATGTATCTAACAACAAGCAGTGAGGCTTGGAACCCGGAAACAATGGAAGTTGACTGACCACGCCTCCCAGAGCATTTATAAGCAGACGTTTGATGAGTTTCTATCATTTGAATTGATGTTTTCAAAAATAACCTGACATTAATATGGGAACCTAACTTCCCATGTGATTTAATCCAACTCTAGGCTCACAGTGGAAAACAGTGCCCAAGTGTAAAGGATCGACCAGAAAAGAAAACAAACAAACAAGAAAATTCAAGAATCATTGTTGTCTTCCACGTTAAATCAATACAGTACATTGTTATTCTGTCTTTTTATCAAAATTCTGCTCTCTCAGAAAAAGCATCTCAGCACAGCAGTCCAATGTTTGCCAGCTCCTTCACAATGGATTTTTTTCTGGTGTTAAATACGATACTATTTGAAGCAACTCAGCACCCTCTCAACCTTCTCCCTAGGGATTCCAGCTTCAAAGAGATTGTCTGCACTGGTGTGCAAAGGAACGGTCTGCAAGCTACAGGTTGAAAATTGGCCGAATCCTGCCACTGCAGCAGATCTGTGATCCTCAGATGGCTTTGGTCAACTTTAATGTGGGAGATGAGATCTGATAAACACCAATCAAAGAGTTGTCGTTATATTTTTGAAAACAGCAAATGCCATAAGAACAAATAATTCATGAATTCATTTGTTTAAAATATACAACTTGTTGTTAAAGGCAAAATTAAAATGTCTTTATTTGAATTCTTGTGGTCTTAAAAATAGACAGGTCTAGTAAGATTACCAGAACAACACACTTAAGGGATAGAAGGTTCAGGAATACCTGTGTGTGGTAAAATGCAGAGTAAACTTCAAGTAGCAAATAGCACAAACATTGTTCAGTCAGTATTTAGTGCTGACATCCAAAAATCTTTCAGAGGAAAACTGTCATGGTATTGAAAATGGTAGTGATACACACTAAATTGTTCAAATAGCATTATAACATAGTATTATTGATCACTGCCTCAAAAGGGCAAAATTTGTAGACTATGAAACAAAGGAGTTTTGTCTAATTCCATTCACAAATATCTTGGAAGTTATAGGAAGAAGAAAAGAGAAAAGAATTAAATGTCTATCTGACAGAGCTGCAATGGGTTAATTCATGTTGTGCAGTAGTCCTTCATTTCTGACCACATCTACGTCTGAGCTGGAAGATTGCAGGCTTCTGGAGATAATCTTATACAATGACAAAGCGACAGGTTAAAAACATGGTTCTCCTGACTCCTGCTTTATTAGTTTTTTATGAGTAAAATGAAGGCTGAGATTTGTGTTATTGTTGCTGTTAGATAACTTCTATTTCCTTTGAGTTGTGCTCAAAAGTATTTACTTGTTAGGTAAGTTTGAAAACGACATGGAATTATACTGAGGACAATCACATCAAATAAAAGAATACAATTTCATGGTAAGTTGTGTTCTGGTGAATTTGAGTTGTTTTGCATTAAGATTCAGGTCTCTGGGTATTAGACTAACAGTTAACCACGCTGCCTTGCTTGGATTCTTGCCCATTTTGTCAAAAGGTAGAATTCAAATAAGAAAGTTAGTGTTCATAAATTGTGTTCAAATGGGACCAAATGTGCACCCAGAATATGATTAAAAAGGGCCTTTTGTGATGATACATAGACACAGAAAAAATTAATACTGCATGCCCATGTGTTTTATTGGGTGAAATTCTGTAAGGTGAGTTTCATAAAACAAATTTCCAGCCTGTTTGTTCAGCTGGTTTGCCCATCACAGTTAACTTTTCTCACTGCACTAGCACTTATTTTAACTTTTACTTTTGGTTCAAATACTAAGACAATACACTACATTTTCCATCTCTCTAGGCATTCCTGAAGCCGCATAAGGAAAACTGGATTAAGATTAATTTCTTTAATCAGTTATTCATTTCTTAGTTAGTACATCTTTTAAAAACTGCCCTCATTAATAAGCTACATAATTATGTAGCTAGATCCACATAAACCTAGAGCCTAGAGACAACTGTAAAGTTACACACAGAAAAAAAAAAAAATTATAAGAAAAGGAATGGAGTATTTCCTATCTGTCCTTTAGGACTAACTTAAATATACTTTATTTCAAGTCTTCAAGTGAAGACTTGTTTCTCCTCAAAAGAAGTGACTTTTTTTTTCACTGAAGTTCAATAGTCTTTGTCAAAATTTTAATGTGTTGACCCTTAATGGTTCCTTAAATCAAGGGATTCTGTCTAATTTACCCTCATATTCTCCTAGTGCCCCATAGAGGACTTGCTCAATAAATAGGTATTATGAAATATTCTTTAGTAAGTAAATAAAGACAAAATTGTGTTAATAAAATATCTGTTAGCAATACATAGTCATTCCATGGAATAATGTATGTGTTAACTCGAAGCAAAATCATTCCACAAAAGATGTTGTTGATGAGTTAAAATGGTATACATCAGCTCCTACTACCTGGATCCTAACCCACTAGGCAGCATAAGCAAGCGTCTGTAAAGAGCTTGCTGGAGGGGCTGACAAAGGAGGGCTCCTGTTAGCCACACGTAGTAGGGCAGGCAGCATGCTAAGAGCTCAGGGGTCAGAGTCCGCTCACAGACATGTTTTGTTTGAGCCTGCATGAAAACATCATGCAATTCCCTGCCAACATTTCAAAAATTAAGGGGTTCTACATATAAATTTGTCTTGAAAAAGTGAAAGACGCAATCATCTGGGCTTTACATCTCTGAATGGCAACTTTGGGTTGGAGCTAAGACATTGCAGACCCTTAGCTGGGGCATATGACCTCCTGTGTACCAAGATCCACACCTGGTGGGTTTCATTTAGCTGCCTGACAGCTGTAGTCATTTAACTTAGCAACAACTTTACTAAGGCTTTTAAAAATGAGTCTATAAAAATGATTCATCAGGCACTAACACTAATTACTAGCTGTGGTAGGCTGAATGTCGGGCCGCAAAATGTCCAAGTCTTAATCTCCAGAACCTATAAATGTTACCTTATAACGTAAAAGGGAATTTGCAGATGTGTTAAAATTAAGGACCTGGAGATGGGGTGATTATCCTGGCTATCCAGGTGGGCGCAATCTAATCACATGACTCTTTCACAGTGGAAAAGGAAAGCACAAGAGTAGGGTAGTGAAATGGTACGTGAGAAAGTCTCAACCTGCCGTTGCTGGCTTTGAATATATGGAGAAGGAGGTCATAAGCCGAGGAACACAGCCTTTAGAAGAGAGAAAAAACAAGGAAACCGATTCTCCTCTCGAACCTCCAGAATGAACCTCCTGCCAAGACCTTAATTTTAGTCACTGACACATTTCAGATTTCTGACATCCAGATTATAAAAAAACAAATTTGTATTGTTTAAAGTCAATAAATTTTGGGTGATTTGTTACAGCAGCAAAAGAAAACTAATACAGTATCTTACATGTATGTAAAGCATTGTTTAATTCACGGTTCCTGAAGCAGAAGTTAGAGTTTATAGAGATGTTGACAAAGTGGCTATAAATTAAATAGTGAAGTCAAGTGGGCAAATATATAACATGTAACTGAATTTAATTTCTAATTATAAGCCCTGCTTCTACCTTACATGAGAAATTCAATCTTGTCACTTCTGAGTATAATCAGTTAAATTTTGATTTATTCTATAAATTTAGGTTAAATACTGTGGGGACAGAGCCCCAGAAAGTAGTTTACAGGCTCTCAGCCTCACGTGGAAGGGTGCTGGCTTGGGTGGTGAATGGCCGTGGGCTGTGGCTGATTGGCCGTCGGCTGTGGCCGGTTAGCCGATTGGCCGCTGGTATAACTGCTGCGACTACGGAGGACTGCCGAGGATTGCCGAGGAGCCGAGCAAAGCCGAGCAGAGCCGAAGAGAGCAGAAGAGGAGAGCCAAGGAGAGCGGAAGAGGCGAGCCGGGAGAGAGGAACAGAGTCGAGAGAGTGGAGGAGAGTCATCGGTCGGTCGGTTGGCGGAAAAGCGGACGGCAGGTCAGCGTCCCGTGGGCCCAGCCTCCAGTGAGACCATAGTGGTATGACTCCCCTACCTATGGCTCCGTGGGTGTTCCTTTTCGGCCTCACCATATCCTGCGTTCTTGTGTGGGGAGCGGGAGCAGAGACCCCGCAGGCTGCCCCGCCTGAAAGATGGTGTGGCGAGAAGGCCTCCGCGCACGACAAATGGCGCAGCGAGCAGGGTCTTCTGCACGACAAATACACAGTCATATTTATATAGTCTTTTATTCAACAAATATTTACTGAGGGCTTATTCTGTGCTCCTGTTCTAGGCACTGGGTTGACAAGACAGCCAAAGCTTCTGACTTCTTAGAGCAGGTATTCTTCTTGGGATACAGAAAATAAATATGCAAACAAATTATTAGTGAGAACATTGTGGTAAACATGAGGAGGAAAAATAAAACCCAGAAAGAGAATAAGGCAACTTTTTAATTTTAGGTAGATGTAGTATAATTCAAAAATGTATTTGTTCTTTGTCCCCAGTTCCTGGCAAGGAACTCTTAAACCTTTGGGATTTCCTGAGTAGCAGGGGTGTCATTTATTATTCACCATGAGCAGCTTTAGGTCACACTTGAGTTCATGTCCCTTGGGTGGGGCCCCTAGGTAGCTTCAGGCTAGGGTTAGTCCCCAGGAAGACCAAGTGTGGGGACAGAGCCAGGAGTGCAGTTTCCAGGCTCTTGGCCTCATGTGGAAAGGTGCTGACTCGGGTAGTAGATGGTCATCAGCTGTGATTGGATGGCCATCATCTGTAGCTAGTTGGCCGTCAGCTGTAACCAGTGAGCCATTGGCCACTAATATAACTGCCATGGCTACGCTAGCAGCACATGGCGGCTAGCAAAAGATGGTGGCTGAGCTAGCAAGCGCGGATTGCCGCTAGCAAGTGGGGTTGGTTGGTTGGCAGAAAAGCGGATGGCAGGTTGCAGATCGTGTGGCGCCTGCTTCCTGTGTCTCCAGCCCAGCTGCCAGCAAGAATATAGTGGTATGACTCCCCTATCTATGACTCCGTGGGTGTTCCTTTTTGGCCTCATCATGTCCTGCGTTCTTATGTGGGAAGCGGGACCAGAGATCCCCGCCTGTCACCCTGCAAGACAGAGAGCATCCAGGTTGATGAAAATATCCACATATGAAGGGGTACACCGCAGCTTCATAGAGATAGAAGCTCCTGTGCTTGGGATTCTTCTGGACCTCCCTGTGTACTTCTTCATCTGGCTATTTATTTGTATCCTTATGCTAAACCAGCAAACACAAGTGAAGTGTTTTTCTGAGTTCTGTGAACTGTTCTAGCAAATTACCAAATCTGAGAAAGGGGTCATGGACACACTCAATTTAGAGCCAGTTAATCAAAAGTGCAGTACAACCTTTCAGGAGGATAGGCAAAGACCATCTCTATAAGGCAGTGACATCTGAGGAAAAAATAATCTGGAAAGAACATTTTAAGGTTATGGAAGATTAAGTATAAAACATATCTCAATACTTAAGGGATATGAGGTAAGATGAGAGATAGGTAGAGCCCAAATCTTGTAAGTACTTGTAAGCTATGATAAGATTTTATTTTCAGGTGTGATGTGAAGTCATTGGAAGATTTTGAGAAGGAATGTGAAGTGAGTTGCTCTGTATTTTCAGATTACCAGGCTGCTTTGTGGAGGGCGGATTCCAGGTGGGCAAGAATGAGAGCAGGAGAACAGTGAAGCAGCTATCGTGATATTCCAAGAGGGGGCTGGAAAGAGTTTATATTTTAGATACTGTTCCTTAATCTAATTGATGTGGTCTTATTTTGAAGCAATGAAGGATGATTCTTGGATATAAAGACTGAATGACTGGAAGGTTACAGTGTTATTTATTGACTTAAAGGAGATGGGTGGAGTCAGGGCCAGCTCCACTGGTAGGAGGCCAGTGTAGGTGCACGGCTCTCCCTGCCTGAACAGGCCCCACCCTGGGGCACAATGCTCTGTGTTTGCCATCTGAAATTTTTAATAATTTTGTCTTTGTGTTTTGGAAGTGAAATACAGTGAGACACTATAACGTCAGGGCATACATGGTTATACATGCCGCTGATGCCTGAATTCCCAACGATGGGTTCTTAGCAGATATCCCAGGCCCTGCCCAGCTTTCCTCTCCCCACCCAACCATTGATCTCTGAAGACTTCCACCCAGAGCACATGCCCATCCCATGGCTGCTCCAGGCCATCTCACATCCCTGTAACTCACATGACCCAGCGAAGGTTGTAATACCCTTGGGGAAGGCAGTGGCCCATCCCTAGCCTGACTATCTTGTCCCCAGCTCTGGCACGGCCTGTAGATTTTGCAACTGCCATCTCCCTTACCCCTTAATGCTCTGCTCTCACCCATGATTGTCTTCCTGTGTTTGAAGGACCACAACATTAAATAGCAAATTTGAAAAGGCCACGAGTGTATACGTGTGTGGAAGAAAGGAAAAACCTTTATGTTTTTACCTCAGTGGCATTTTTCCTCCTTTTTGAAATGGGCCCTACAAATTATGCAGCCAATTCTGATTAGAGTTGAAAAATATTCCTGTTTTGGAAATGTCAAGTTGGAAGTTCACATGAGGCATTGACTCAGAGATGTCGAGCAGGCAGCTGCATCCGTAAGTCTGGAAATCAGGAGAAAGTACATGATAGTGTCACAAATGAGGGCATCAGCAGTGTGTTGATGGTGTTTTAAACCTTTCAGACCTGCCTTGCCATCCATCTGACCATTACAGACATGCTAAATTCCACAAGGCACTAGGATGTGTGGGGAGAACTCTGTTTTTTGGCCTTGGTTTGTCTCAGTTCTGTTTTGATATCCCATGAAGCATGCCTCCTGTCAATTGGTGAGACCCATTTCCATTCCCAAACTTAGCAGTGCTGACAAATTTCTCAGCAAAAGTGTTTGTTATCAGAACCCGTCCACTATAAATTCATTGATGTATCCAAGGTCATGAAGGTCAAGCAAACCACGCCTTGGGTTCTCCTTGTCTCAACTATCAGGTTCCTCTGAACCCACTGACCCTCACTTGGCTCTATAGGCCCTCCCAGAAGACTTGGCTGATCTTTCAGGCCTCTATGAGCCCGTGGAAGACTTCAAGCCAGCAGCACGGATTCACGTTGACCTAAGATCACTATTGGTTTTAATCAACTCTCAGGGAGGAGGAATTTCAGCCAGAGATCCTGGTAGTAAATGCCAGGTTCTGATCTAGTCAGTTCTGTGCTCTCCAATGTAAAAAAGGTTTCCCTCTTGTTATTATTCCCAAGGATGGGGTTAGAAAATTAAACACCGCACCCACCATTCCCCAAATTTGCACTGTCACATCTACTCTCTTAATTCATCTTTGAGTTCCTACGGTCTTTTGTAATTTAGGGTATGGATAAAAAAACAAAAACAAAAAAACTCCTTTATTCCAGATTACATTCCCCATAAACTTTCTTTCTTATAGGTGGTGAGTGCTTTTTGAATTCTAAAATTAAGCATCTGTCATTTTTTTCTCTGTTTCTTTTTTCTTTTTTCTTTTTTCCTGACAAGTCCACCCAGGAAGCTTAAATGGGGATGGTCATTGAAGAAGAAGGAGAAAATTTCCTGAATACTATCTCAAATTATTATTCAAGCACTCTTCTTAAAAACACCATTGCTACAGACTGAATATTTGTGTCCTCCCAAAATTTATATATTGAAACTTAATCCCCAATGTAATTATATTTGGAGGTGGGTCTTTTGGGAAGTGATTACATCATGAGTGCTTTTATGAATGGGATTACACCTTTATAAAAGAGACCCAAAGGACCATTCACCCCTTCCATTGTGTGAGGACACAGTGAGAAGACGGCCATCTATAAACCAGTAATGGGCCCTCACCAGACACAGAATCTGCCTTGATCTTGGACTTCTGAGGCTTTAGGACTGTGAGAAATAAATGTTTGCTGTTTAAGCCACACTGTCTCTGGTATTCTAATCTGCAGGGACTAATACAAGGGTCATCATGTCGTAGAAGTACATTTTACAGAAAAGCATTTTATGAATTTATTTCAAAAGGTAATATGTCGGGCTGCCCAGGTGGCTAAGGCAGTTAGAGCTCCATGCTCCTAACTCCAAAGGCTGCCGGTTCGATTCCTGCATGGGCCAGTGGGCTCTCAATCACAAGGTTGCCAGCTCAGTTCCTCGAGTCCCACAAGGGATGGTGGGCTGTGCCCCCTGCAACTAGCAACGGCAACTGGACCTGGAGCTGAACTGCGCCCTCCACAACTAAGACTGAAAGGACAACAACCTGACTTGGAAAAAAAGTCCTGGAAGTACACACTGTTCCCCAATAAAAGTCCTGTTCCCCTTCCCAAATAAAATCTTAAAAAAAAAAAAAAAATGTAATATGTCAGTATCCTGAGTCACTACATCACAGGCTCTATTCTCCAGGGTGTGCATCATGAAGAGAAAGGGTTCTACCAGTTGGACTTCAGAGTGCCTCTTCAAAACCCATACACCCAGGGAGTCAAGAGTGCCAGCTTGGCCCCAATTTCCCCTGGGGAATGGGATGAAGCTAATTCAATAAAGTGAAAAGATCTTGGTGAGAAAAGCATGATTAGTTTTGCTCAACATTTTCAAACCCTTAAAACTATAAGGTCCCATTGGACTGAATACCAATGAGTGCTCGGGATCAAAAGCAGTACTTGTTAGGCACCGCTGGAGGAATGAGTCGGCCGGAGACCAAAATTGGTCTATTAGAATTTATTTTGCATGTTTGAGCTGCAGGAGGTCAGGCTAGAAAAGACCATAACCTCCCAAGCAAAGAGGGGTGAGTTTTATAGGAAGGGGTAAATGAGGCTGTTTCCCCTACAATGTTTCATTGACAAAGGGTTTCAGGTCATCACCAAGCCCTCCAGCTCCACACCCTGGCCCACCCAGGCCCCCTGATCACAGACCCCTAGGGGATAAAGCAACACAGGATCAAGACAAGATGGCTTTTAAGATAAGGTTTCTGCTCCTGGCCTAAATATGGCTAAACAGTACTCTATGGAGGTTCTGTCTCACAGACCCTGCTCTGAGCTTTCTCTCACACATGCCCGCCTCTGATGAACTTTCCTTCGTGCCCAGTTTTAGCACTGACCCCGCCCATGATTCCTCTGCCCAATCAGTCTTAAGCACCTTTATCTTGCTGAGCATGGAAAGCCCGTTATGACCTTGCCCAGACCTAACACGTCCCATTGGTTAATATGGGAATATAAAGCTATATGTAAATATAAATATAAAACTATATATAAAACTATATGGTAGTTCTCTACTGATATCATGCGGTGTCAACAGTTTGCGATTATGTGTGTTCTAGCCTATGTCTGGCACAAACCTCTCAACTTCATTTAGTAGGCTGACTCCCATATATGATTGATGACTGAGGGCAAGTATAATTTCCTTCCTGAAGACCACTGTGGTGTATGCATTAAAACTAGTGAACATTCCAGTTTTCCTTCCAGTGCTATTGCTCCTTGAGGTGCCTCTATACATTCTACCCAGTTAAACCCAGGAGTGACCATGTACCCAGATTTAGCGAAACTCAAGCTTTAGGGCACAGTCCCCGATATTTTCTTCATTTTTCATACCAGTTGAAATTCAGAGAATTTCCCAAACCACTGTGTGGTTTGATATGTGAACGAAAAAGGGGCTGTGCAATAAATTTGACAACTTCACTGACCAAGAGTCACCTCACAGTGTGATCTGAACATAATTTCCTAACTGGGAAAGTCATGGTGGGTAGTCAGTCGCTCTCCATGCCTATAAGAGATTTATCTTTGCTTTAAGCCATCCCTGTGTATTCTTCTTGTGCATCTAGGTTAACACACCTTTGAAATACCAGAAGTAATCCTTTTCTCCAGACCTCTAGGAGGCATAACCACCCTCAAGGGAGCACAGAATCTTGTTAACCATCCCGTAACTCAATCATAGAGATTTCCCACCTTGCTTTCTCCCACCTTCATGCAATCTTTCTTATGTTTTCGCCTTAATTTCAAATGTATAAAAATAAGTGCAGTCATTCTCTGGAGCAGTGTGAGAGCTTGCTCCCCAGCATGTCATCAGTTTGGCTCAAATAAACTCTTACAAAAATTTTCTACAGGTTTGGACATTCTTTCATCCACAGATAATTCCCTTGAAAGACTTGCATAATTCACCGAATGCTATCATAATGGGTTATTACAAAGAAAGAATACTAACGAAATCAATCAAAGGAAGAGACTCCTAGAGCAGAGTGTGAGAGGGTTCCAAGTGCAAGACTTCTGTTGTCCTCAGGAACTAATACTCTCAGTGCCAGTGTGACCATATGCAGGGATACTCACTTAAACTCTGAGTGCCGAGTTTTATTGGGACTTCATTACATAGAAAAGATAGACTGACTGATTACCCAAGTGGTTGGACTCAGTTCCCAAGCCAACTGATACCATATGACCCAAAACTCACCTGAAATAACAAGATTGGTCTTTCTGGTGAGTACATCTCCCACCATAAGATTATCAGCATGTAGCGAGCCCTCACCCTAAACAACAACACTTATCTGAAAAAAGGCCAAACTTCTCTTTGGGAAAAGCCAAATTCTTTCCTTCTTTTTTGAGAATTTCATTTTTATTTATTTACATTATTTTTTGTATTTAACATTGACATACAATGTTATATTAGTTCCAGTTTTACAACAGAGCGATCACAGATTTATATACTTTATGAAGTGATAACCCCAGTAAGTCTACTACCTATCAGTCACCGTACATAGTTATTACAATATTACTGACTATATTCCCTATGCTGTACTTTGCATCCCAGTGATTGTTTCTATAACTGGCAATTTGTACTTCTTAATCCCTTCCACTCATTTTCTTCACCCATGCCCTCTGTCCTCCCCACCCCCAATCTGGTGATCATCAATTTTTTTTCTCTGTATCTATGAGTTTGTTTCGTTTGTTCATTTATTTTGTTTTTCAAATTCCACATATAAGTGAAATCATATGGTATTTGTCTTTGTTTGTCTGGATTATTTCACTTAGCATAATACTCCTCTAGGTCCATCTGTGTTGTTGCATATGGGAAGATTTCATTTTTGCTTATGGCTGAGTAATATTCCATTGTATATTTGTATCACTTCTTCTTTATCTTCTCATCTATCAATGGACACTTAGGTTGCCTCCATACATTAGCTATTGTAAATAGCACTGCAATGAACATAGAAGTACATATATCTATTCAAATTAGTGTTTTGGATTTCTTCAGATAAATACGCAGCAGTGTAATTGCTGTGTCATAAGGTAGTTCTATTTTTAATTTTTTGAGGAACCTCTCTACTGTTTTCCATAGTGGCTGCACCAATTTGCAATCCCACCAACAATGCACAAGGGTTCCCATTTCTACACAATCTTGCCAGCACTTGTTTGTTGATTTATTGATGATAGCCATTCTGACAGGAGTGAGGTGGTATCTCATTGTGGTTTTTATTTGCATTTCCCAGATGATTAGTGATATTAAACATTTTTTCATACATCTGTTGACCATCTGTTTTTCCTTTTTGGAGAAATGTCTATTTATATTTCCTGCCAGTATTGCAATAGGACGATTTGCTTTTTGATGTTGAGCTCTATGAGTTCTTTATATATTTTGGATATTAGTCCCTTATCAGATATATCATTTGCAAATATCTTCTTCATTCAGTAGGTTGCCTTTTTGTTTTGTTTATGTTTCCTTTATTGTGCAAAAGCTTTTTAGTTTGATGTAGTCCCATTTGTTTATTTTTTCTTTTGCTTCCTTTGCCTGAGGAAATAGATCAGAAGAAAATATCACTGAGAGCAATGTCAGAGTGTCTACTGCCTATGTTTTTTTCTAGGAGTTTCATGGTTTGGAGTCTTACATTTCGTCTTTAATCCATTTTAAATTTATTTTTGTATATGGAATAAGAAGATGGTCCTGTTTCATTTTTTTGAATGTATTTATCCAGTTTGCCCAATACCATTTATTGAATAGGCTGTCTTTACCCCACTTTATGTTCTTACTTCCTTTGTCATAGATTAAATGACCATATAGGTGTGGGTTTATTTCTGGGCTCTGTATTCTGTTCCATTGATCTATATATCTGTTTTTATGCCAATACCATACCTTTTTGATTACTATAGACTTGTAGTATAGTTTGATTTCAGGAGGCTTGATACCTTTAATTTTCAGGTAGCACGATACCTTTATTTATTTATTTTTTCTTTTTCTCATGATTGCTGTGGCTTTTTGGAGTCTTTTGTGGTTCCATATAAATTTAGAATTATTTGCTCTAATTCTTTGAAAAATGTCATTGGTATTTTGATAGGGATTTCATTGAATCTGTAAATTGCTATGAGTCTTATGAACATTTTAACAATGTCAATTCTTCCCATGCAGGAGCACAGTATTTTCTTCCATTTATTTGTATTTTCTTCAACTTCTTTCTTCAATGTCTTACAGATTTCAGAGTACAGGTCTTTTAGTTCCTTGGTTATAGTTATTTCTAGGTATTTTATTATTTTATGATGCAATTGTAAATGAGATTGATTTCTTATTTTCTCTTTCTGAAAGTTCCTTATTGTTGTATAAAAATGCAATTGATTTCTGAATATTAATTTTGTACTCTATGTACTGAATTCATTTATTAGTTTTAATGTTTTTTTGGTGGAATCTTTATGTTTATTTATATATAGTATCATGTCATCTGCAAATAATGATGATTTTAATTCTTACTTTACAATTTGGATGTCATTTCTTTGTCTTGTTGGATTCTGTAGCTAAGACTTCCAATTCTACGTCAAATAATAATGGTGAAAGTGGGCATCCTTGTGTTGTTCCTGGTCTTTAAGAAAACGTTTTCAGCTTTTCAAGGTGTAGTATGATGTAGTTGAGGGTGTGTCATATATGGCCTTTATCATGTTGCGTTATATCCCATCTATCTGCACTTTGCTGAGAGTTTTTATCATAAATGAATATAGAATTTTGTAAAATTCATTCTCTGCATTTATCGTTATGATCATATAATTTTTATCTTTCATTTCGTTTAAGTGGTGTATCATGTTAATTGATTTGCAGGTAATAAATAAACTCCAACTGACAATGGTATATGATCTTTGTAATGTATTGCTCAATTCAGCTTGCTAATATATTATTGAGGATTTTTGTATTTATGTCCATAAGGAATATTAGCCTAAAATTTTCTTTTTTTATAGTTTCTTTGTCTGGTTTTGGTATCAGGGTAATTTTGGCCTCATAAAATGAATTTGGTAACCCTTTTTCTTGTCCATTTTTTTGGAATAGTTTGGGAAGGATAGGTATTAATTATTCTTTGAATGACTAGAATAATTCTCCTGTGGTCCAGGACTTTTGTTTGTTGGGAGTTTTTTGGTTACTGATTTAATTTCATTTGTAATTATCAGTCTGTTCAGATTTTCTGTCTCTCCCTGTTTCAGGCTAGCGAAATTGTATATTTCTAGGAATTTATCCATCTCTTCCAGGTTGACCAATTTGTTGGTATGTAATTGTTTGCCATATTTTCTTATAATACTTTGTATTTCTGTGGTGGCAGTTATCACTACGATTTCATTTCTGATCTTATTTATTTGGGCTTTCTTTCTCTTTTGATGAGTCAGGCTAAATGTTTATCAATTTTGTTTATCTTTTCAGCGAATAAGCTCATTGATCCTTTCTTTTGTATTTTTGTCTCTATTTTATTTATTTCTACTTCGATCTTTGTTATTTCCATTATTCTACTCACTTTGGTCTTTGTTTGTTCTTCTTTTTCATTTCTTTATTTTCTATTAGTTCCAAATTTAGATTGTTAATTTGAGGGTTTTTTCTTGTTTCTTGAGGTAGACTTGTATTGCTAGGAATTTCCATCTTAGAACTGCTTTGTCTGTGTCTCATAGATTTTGTTTTTTATTGTTTTTTTCTCTTTATTGTTTTGTTATGTTTTTTCTTTGTTGAAGTTCTCACTGAGTTCACCTGCTCTTCTCCCATGTTTATTGAGCATCCTTATAACCCATGTTTGAACTCTGTACCCAGTTGATTGCTTATCTCCTTTTCATTTAGTTATTTTTCTGGAGCTTTGTTCTGTTCTTTCATTTGGGACATATTTCTCTGTCTCCCCATTTTGGCTGCCTCCCTGTGTTTGTTTCTATGAATTAGGTAGATCTGCTACATCTCCTGGTCTTGAGAGAGTGACCTTATGTACACAGTATACTGTGGGACCCAGTGGTTCTGTCTCCCTGATCACCTGAGCCAGATGCTCCGGGCATGTCCCTTGTGAGGGTTGTCTGTGCCCTCCCATTGTGGTTGGGCCTCCATTGCTGCTGGCATGTCAGGGAGAAGGTTGACCCTCAGGCTGACTGGCTGTGAAGCCTTTTACCAAAAATAGAAGATGAGTTGTTCTGTGGCATCTGATCCCAAAGAGCGTGAGTCGTTTTAGCTGGGCTTTGGTGCCAGCCAAAGTCACTCTTTAAGTGTGTTGGGTGTGGAGCTGTGTGGTTGAAGTTCTGGTGTGGCCTGAAGCTGGCCACCAAGTCTGTTGTGTCCGGAGTCTACTCAGAGGGACTCCAATGAAGGCAAAGTTCAGCCGTCACTTGTGCAGGACTTGGGGATCTTGGTAGGAGCTACAAAGTGGTTTGCAGTTGGTTACTGTTTGTGCTGGGCTTGGAGGCACTTGGGAGAGGCTATACTGTGAACAAAGGTCAGCTGCCAGTTGAGCCCTGCTTGCGTACTTTGGTGGGCACAACAATTCAGGCTGAGGCCAACTGCCAAGACTGCTGGGCATTTTGCTCTTATTTGGAGCTACATTACAAGCCATCACTGTCCACTACTCATACCAGTTTTGGGGCCATCTAAAGGGAGTTACATGCAAATTGAGACTGGTCATCACTTGTGCTGGGCTTGGGCACTTGGAAGGAGCTACACTGTATACTAAGGACCCCTGCTGTTTGCATGCATTCGTGGATCTTTTAGACAGTCTCTAGTAAGAGCTGTGGATGGCTGCCACTTGCATGGGAATTGCAGACCTTTGAGAAAGTCTGCAGCACAAGCCTAGGGCAGCTACCACTCATGTGGGGTTTGTCATTTTTTGATTGAGTCTGCATCAGGAGGAGGTGAGGCAGGCTGCTCCTGTGATTGCTGCGAGATGAGGCTCCAGCCTGGCAAGTGAGTTGGGTGGGACAGGGTCTCAGGGAATCACTAAGGTGGGGCAAATTATTTTAGCATAATGGATGGCACAGATTTGGAACTCACCTGCACTGACTGTTTAGAGGGTAGAGGAGAGCTCAACAAAGAACAATGGCTCCTGCCAGCTCTTCTTTCTCTGAAGACATTTACCCTGACCCCTGCCTCTCCAGCCCTCTCCCTGAAGTTAGTGAATTTATTTCCTCCTTGTATGTCCCTGCTGCTTTTTGAGCTGTTGCCCCTGTTGTAGAGCTTAGATTGAGTGAGTCTGTGCATTAGCCATTTAAGAGCAGTGTGTTTTGGTCTCCCACAGCCCTTTGTCTCTTCAGGATGCACTCTCTGCTGGTTTTCACAGTCAGATTTTTATGGAGATTTCTCTTGCTGGCACTGGTGCCCTGGACCGAGGAGCCAGGTATGTGGCTGGGACCACTCATTTCTCAAGCGGGACCTTTTCAGCTGAGATATCCCTCCCATTTCTTAATCACCTTATCATGGTTGTGGGACCTACCCAGTCTGTGTCTCTGCCCCTCCTACCAGAGAGATGTGGCTTCTTCTTTATTTCTTTAGTTACAGGAATTCTGTTCCTCTCGTCTTCAGGTGATTCTTAGTGATTGTTGTTCTATTGTTTAGTTGTAATATTGCTGTGATCATGGAAGGAGGCTATCTCATAATTTACCTACTCTGCTATCTTGACTGAAATCAGCAAGGCCAAGTTCTTTACTACACACTGTGTCTGTCACCTACTTTGGCCGATGACATGGGAGCTAAAGTGGCTTGTGTGATTTGCAAAGCCATTGTGAGGTTTTTGATGTTTCTCTTTCTCTTTTTTTTTCTTTTGGCTTTTTTATTAAAATTTTTTTTTTATTAGTTTCAGGTGCACAAAACAATGTAATAGTTAGACATTTATTATTTATATCTCTCACACAGTGTTCCCTCTACCTTATGCTTTAGATTCGGGTTGTTTGATTGGTCTGAGTGTAAATCTGACAAACAAAACCTCCTTCTTTATCTATTTAGAAATATAGCACAAGAGTGAAATAAATATCTCTTTATGTAAGTCCCTGAAGTTTGGGATTCTTTGTTACCATATCATATCCTAACTTATACACCTACCAAGAATCCCCAGATTAGATTAAGTGGCTTTTGTGTGGTCTCATAATACTAGTGCGCACCTCATGAGTAGGTCTGAACCAAGATATGCTGTCATAAGTTGCTGAATCAGCCAGAAAACATGTTCTATTCTACCTACATAGTGTCTTTAAAATGTTTTTATTAGGTGACAGTGTTTGAACCTGGAGTGTTATGTTTAAAAAAAATCAAAATTTTCAGCTTTTAATGAAAATAAATTCATAAGTTTTGTCAAGGTCCCAAATACACGCATTGAAACAATTGACTAAGCCAAATCAGCTCACCCCCATTGACATACGTGTGGTCTGTAGAAGGACACAGTCCTTACAAGGCCTGGTTAACTTTTTATGTGAACTGACTAGTCCCTATAGGCATCTGAAGTTTCAACCTCTTTAAATTTGTTTAACATATTGGTGAAAGAGGAGGGTAGGTAGAAAAGAGAAAGGAGTAGGAAATTTAATTTCTATTAGTAATATTATTCTGTTGAAAATAATTTATTACATACACAAAATATAACCTAATTTAATTTATTTGGAATTTGTAGATAACATTAGTTGCTTTATCACTAACAATAGAGGAAACATTCATTGACCTAATAACAATATCTCATTTAAAATATGTTTAAAATTTCATTTGCCCTAGCTTTATATTTGCAAAATGATTTCTAATGTTCTGTAATTCTTATTTTCTTTTATTTTTCTGAAACTGCCTACAACTTTTGGAGATCTAGATTCAGTTAATTAATTAAGTAACTAAGTAGTTCATTTAATTAAGGGGTCTTTGCTCGAAAATAGCAATAAGCTACTCATCTTTGGACTTCAGTATTTGACTGGGATTGGTCACGCTAGGTAAGGAGCAGGCTACCGTTTGCCAGAAAACATACATGTGTTCATCCCCACACAGACCAGCGGGAGCTGATAAGTAGGCTCTTCATATTTCTATTCAACGGCCCCGTCTGTTTTGGTGGCAGCAGAGCCAAGTTACATTTTGATATTTATATAATGAATATACATATATACTCATACGTGAAAATCTAGATTGAATGGTGTTTACTTCAGTGTAAAGCAGTAGTGTCTGGGGCTGGCACCTTGAACTTTGTTTCTGATGGACTATCCCCCAAATCTCACTCATCACAGCATTTAGTTGACTGCAGAGACATTACTTATGAATATGAACTGATAAGCTTCTCAGCTTATTTTTTATATAGGAAAAAAACCCATAAGAATTAGCTATATTTCCATCTTCCCTTCTAAAGATTTATCATTACGCACACAGAGTTTCTACTGGTTAAGGACCATCAATTAGTCCTAATTTAAAGTTGAATTGAAGACTCTCATTTTGTGTTTCTGACCAGTACTTTACGGCTCTTCCAGAAGTACACATTATTGTTTATTGCATACTATCACTAGCAAATTATGTTTTATTTAAATACTTATTCCTTGAGTTACCCTTATTCTTCTCAGAAATAAACAGTGCTTTTGCTTTTTATGAAGCTTGTTTGAGAAAATAGAGACACCATTCCATTCAGATGATTCTTAATGTAGATATCCAAAATGTGTCCAGGTTTTCTGTAGAGTGTTTCATGAGACAGAAGGGAAAAGTTAAGAACGCATACATGTAGAACCAAATATATTTTTTGACTGATTACACATTTTTGAAACAGCTGAAAATAGAATGTTGATTGATATCTGGTCACTGTGGTCTTATGTCCATTGCCAATGAAAATGTAGCTGAAATACACAAATATTTTAAAATATGCTGCATGGGTGTTTCCTCATTGCCAAAAAAGAAAATAAGCTCTCAATTGTTATGTAAACCCTTGTGTTATTCCCAGTATGTGAACATTTTGCAGATGTTTCCCTGTGAAAACATTCTAAAACATATACTTGGCTGCCTCTGCTTACGTCAAGTTGTTCTGCAATAACTGTTTCTTTTTGGATGCAGCTTACTATTGGGTTTTGTGGTTGAACAAATGAAGGGTGAGAAATATAGAGTTCATGCTTTGGACATAATCTAGCTTATGTTACTGATATTAATGTACTCTAACAATTTCTCTAATTTCTATCACAAACAAATATCACAAATTCAAAAGAAAACACACTAAACAGGAAGGGGTCGAAGTCTCTGCAGTTCAGAAATCAGTGTGACTATTTTAGCTACATCCACATGGATCAGTGTCCCCAGAGATTGTCTGTAAAGTTGTTTTATGACGCCCACCCTTCTTCATTCCAGGAAGAAGCCTCATGCTATGTGATACAGTTTGGCAACTGGAAGTGGAGTGATGGTGGAGGAAAAGAAAACATCCCATCCAGAGATCTTCAGAAACTTCCAGTGAACTCAGGCCTCTCCTTCAGCTACACATCTAGAATCTAGCTTGGAAATGGGGCTGTGTCAACAAATCTGGAAGAGAAAACAGTAACAACATAGATGGATTTTTAAAACTTACTACACAACAAAAACATCCATCATTATGTGTGAAGGAAAGGAAATTGAACATTTTATGCCTCACTTGAATGCTGGGGACTCATAAACAAAAAATTTGCTTATGACCTTTTAAAGTTGTGGCTAAGAATGCCATTTTGAATGACGTAATCTTGGGCAAAGACTCAACTCAGCCGCTTACAAGTTGTGTAACCTTGTTCACGTGAGTTAATCTGTCTAAACCTCCGTGTCCTTATGAGGCTAAAAATATTAATAGCTAATATTTATTGAGAGCTTGCCATGCACCAGTTTTATAATTGGTACGTGCTACTTTATTTAAGTCCCACCAAAATCCTATGAGGTAAATCCTACATTATTATTTTACATTTTATACATAATGAAACGGAGGCACAAAATATAAGATTTTATTTTTATTTAGATATTTAGCAAACCTTTATGCTGTGTGCTCAACCTTCTATGCACTTCAAAATATGAATTTGTAATGCCTGTGTTATATAGAAGCTACTCTTTTAATCCTAATTTTATCTTTGTTTTCCATTTTTTTCTGCATTTTGTTCCTTTTTTTTTCATCCTTATTTTACAGATGAGGAAACTGAGACACAGATTAAGCAACATGCCCCAATTCACAGTTAATAAGTGGTGGACCAGGGATTTGAACCCGCTCAGTGGGATTCCAGACTGTACTCTAAAACCACTAGGTATTACCACCACATTGGGTTTCTATGAAGATTGAATGACATCATGCTGGAACATGATAAGCATAATAAAATGTTAATTATTATTATTAGTTTATTCTACAAATTTTGGAAACTCTCACCTAGGATGTTGATAAATTGGACATAATAGTGGTGCTAAAGAGACAGAAACCAGGCATGTTTTTCAAACGTGTTCTTCTTTCACTGGGCACCTTTTAAAACTAGCAAGAAGGCTAGTAGGCGGGAAAAGAGTGAAAAAGGAGAGGAATAGAAAATGAGGTCAGACAGTTATCCAATCACATGTAGCCTTGTAAACCATTATAAAGACTGACTTTTGTTCCTAGTGAGATGAAAAGCCATTGGTGAGTTTTGAGCAAAGTCATACAATGATCTGACTTAAACGTTTTAATGGGATCACTCTGACTGCTGTATTGAGAAAAGAACCGCAGGGGAGCAAGGGCAGGAGCATAAGGTGCTATTATTTCATGAGGCTGAGAGAGGTTATGTAAATTGGCCAGGGTCTGTCAAAGAGTCAGTAGGCATCAAACAGGGTTTCCAACTCAGGCCTGTCTGAGTTAACCATACATGATGCCGAATGGGAGAATGATGAAGACCCTGGGTAGGCTTTTAGGTCTTCTTATTGGATTGAGCCACAAAGTGTGATATTTTTTGAGAAACTTTAGCTAAAAAAAAAAGTTATTTCGTGCGCTTAAAATTTTGGTTTTCTTAACAACATGTCTAATTATTTGAGAAAGATCTATGATAGCTAATACTAATTTTGATCCCACATCTATTTGAAACCAGGTAGTGTTTTTCACCAGATAATTTTTGTAGCTATAAAAATTAGTGCTATGTTTTATGTCAAGGTAAGCTTATTTTGCTGCAAGAGCTATTTCCTTTATGATTTCCTGGTAGTATTATCCTATAAGAACAACCAAGGTAAAAACTACCTCTCACATAACCTAATAGTCTGGCATACATACCAAGGCAGAAACTATTCATCACTTAATATCTGCTCAATAAATAGTGTATTAGCTAAACTAATTAATAAATGGCATAAAACCTTATCTGAGTCCTCTAAAATTAGTCCAACTTTCTAAGAATCAGCACTGACAACTGTATTCAGTTACTATGTAAGGTATGGGTATTGTGTGCTTAGCAGGGAACATAATATCAGCAAGTTCCAGCAGTGAAGCTTTATACCAGAGACAGAAGGGCTGGAGGAGCACTCAAATTCTGAAAAGCACTGAAGAAAATAATATTAATAAGTGACTGTATAAGTTAAGGTAATTAACATTAGCTGTACTAACTTCCAAATTTCAGTGACTTGAGCCCAATCTTCAACTTGCAGACAACTCCCAATTTCCAGAGACTTGAACCCAACAAAAGTTAATTTCTCTCTCACCTCATAGTCTGATAACAGGCTACGTGATTCTCAATGGTAGCTGTCTTGTAAGCTGTGACTCAGTCACCCAAGCTCCTTCCGTCTTGTGGCCCCACCATTCCCTGGGGTTTCTATGAAGTCCTTTGTTGGATCATTTTCACTTAACATATCAATGAGTGAAGAGAGAAAAATGGGAACATTTCTGTGGGACCTTTACCAGGTCAAGTCTGGAGGTAGGATAGTCTATGAATTGTTCCATCAAACTTAGTCATGGATAGCTTAATTACAGAGGATCTGGGGAAGGCAAGGGAGAAAGCCATATTCTAGGGGACTGTTGAGACAGAGAATTGAGTTTGCTTCCCGTGCTAATGGTCAGAACGTGCATACTTCCTGATTAACCTGGCCAATTGTTATCATATTGAAATGCTTTTATACTACTTGGTAAATAGTTGTGACTTGAGCACATTGGGGATTGAATAAGGTAGCTTCTCTTATACACATTTAAGTACTTATATACTTCAACCAAATTTATCTCAACATTAAAGACAAACAGAAAAGAATAATATGCTAGAAAACCGGTGACAGGAAAAAAACAGTAATTGGACATAAATGAGATGCTCTAAAATTGTAAATGAAGTTTTACAGTAAGGTCTCCAGAGTCCTTACTTAAACTATGTATTTGAAAGGCCTATTTAACTTTCCAGTCCCAACTCAAAATGGCCTTTCCTTCGGCCTTCTTTAACATTTCTCTTCCCACAGACAATATTAATTGCCCTTTTATCTGTGTTCCTACAACTTTTTATACTTGTCTAATGAGTATATGCTTGTATAAATACCATTTTAAACTATTGTAGGCCTTATTACATTGTTTCTATTTGTTAACGTGTGAATTCCTGAGGGTACAGTAAATATTTTTCTTCAGAGCGGATAACTAACAAACCTTCAAAACATGTAAATATGGTATCATGTTAGTTCTCTGCTGACACCCTTCGGTGAATCTCCACTGTTCTTAAGACAAAGTCCTATAAAAGGTGGACAAGGTCCTTCATGAACTTGTCCGTACTTAATTCTCTCTTTCTTCATTCATACTCTATGATTTAGCCATAATGAACTTCTTTCAGTTTCTCAAAAGACTGAATTTTTTTTCCTCTGCACTTCTGCATCGGAGTTCCCCTCTGCCTGGACTCCTTCACATCTTTTCTTTCCACCCAGCTAATTCCTACTAAGTCTTCAGCTGAGTCAGAAAATCATTTGAGAAGCCTTCCTTGAGCATCCTACATTTGGAAGGGTCCCTGCTATCTTCTTGCCTATTAACTGGAATTTTAAAGTAATACATACATATGTGGTTTATTATAAATGCTCATTTAATTGTCTCTTTCCCATTAGACTATATTTTCCATAAGGGAGACATCATTTCCATTGAAAACCATGATATCTCCCAATATCTAAACCAGTGCCTGGCATATTGTAGCCATTCAATAAATATTTGTTGAATGAATGTGTGTAAAATTTCCTTTGGAAATAATTAGGATTGGTTCAGTCAACATTTATTAAGATCCAACTTTGAACTAAGTGCAGCCCTTCTAACTCTAGAATTTAATTATTCTGTTTATTTTAATGAAAACAGCTACACTTCCCTACTTATAAGGGCAGCATATCAAAACCCATCTCATCACCGCCTCTGCACAAAACTCCCACCACCACAAACTACACAACCAACACCCCACTCACATATACTTATATTCACTTAAACCTGCTTTCTTTCCTTATTTCCCTATTTCATCATTTCCTCAGTAACTTAGGCTTAAAAATCTCAGAATCTTTTTTTTTTTTTTTTTTTAACAGTTTCCTCAGATCTCATTAGTCACTAAGCCCCATAGGTTTGACCCATGAAATATATCTTGAATTCATCCTTTTCTTTCCAGTCCTACTGCTACTCCCATAGTTCAGGTTCTCATTACTTGTCACCTGATCCAATTCAATAGCCTCCTAGGGTGTCTCTTCACTTTTATTTTCTCCCTCTTCCAATCTACTTTACACATTGCAGCCAGAGTAATTGACCCAAAGGTCAGTTCACTCCCCTACTCAAAAATCTTCAGTGACTCCCCATTTTTAACCAAAAAAGAACAGCAAACCCTCAGTCTGGCATTCAAAGACCTATATAATGTGGTTCCAATTTATCTTATTTTTTCCAGTCTTATTTTATAGTACAAATACGGTCATGTATTTGTAGCCAAACTGGTTTTATTTTCATTCCTAGATCTTACCTTTCACTTTCTCCCTGTTATGCGTTACTCATGTTCTTTTTGCTAAGTCTGACCTGCCTTCCTTCACATGAACCCACTGTCTTCTCTTTCCTCTCTCTTTAGGGAGCTTCAAGTCACACCATGTGGGTGTTTCACAAATGGAATCGATAGAATTCTGTAGTTAAATAATTCACTTCTGAATATCTTGATTATAGTGTTCTCTAATTTTTCTCCTTCGCTTTTTACAATTCCTCTCCTTTCTTTGTCCTATATTCATCGGATGTTTTATTATTTCTATAGTCTTATTCAGGAGCTATTGCATCCTCTCCATTTCTCTTCATTCTTATTTCTGGTTATTTTTTTTAATTAAATTTGTCATAATATAAAAGACTGAAGTTGCTATATTAGAAATAGTCCATGAATGGTTTGTTTAAACAATAACAACAACAAAAATTAAGTTTTAATGGAATATTCCACTCCCATTTTTTGGTTGGTTGATTATATGGAAGTCTCAAACAATTATTGTCAAGTTCAGTGAATTATATTTACTAAGTATAATGTTACCACCCAGCAGGGACAGTACTGATGCTTATGATATAGATTAGCTAATAAATTCATCTCATCCACCATTTACTGTAGTCCTTTCTAACCGTAGTTGTTAAGGTTTCCCCAAAAGACAATATTGCACAAAATAGTTAATATTCTGCATAATTTGTGTTCATTGAACTTAACATTTAGTCAAAATACTAAAATTAAAAAGAACTTTTACTTCTGGCCATGAGAAAGTTAATGGATCAAACATACTTCCTGTTCTAAATAACTAGAAAACTCAACAAGACATATGAAATAATTATTCTGGGATGTTAGACCACTGTAGCTCAGGGCTCTGATCACTGAAATAAGAAAATTGGGCTGCATTCTATAATTTTCCTAGCTTTTTGTTAAAAGGCACAATCTTGGAGGGGGAACTCAAGCAAATCATGGCAGCCTTGTAAAGTTGAAGAGACAAAAATCAGAGTTCAGCAAAGCTGAATTGGTTGGAATTTGTAGAAGTAAATATCAGGGAGGAGTGGACTATGCAAAGAAATAGTTCAATAAAGTATTTTTTGTTGTTGTTGCTATTTTTTGCTGAATTCTGAAGTACACATGAGATAATGTGAGATACCTTGAGGCTAGGTAAATAAGTATTAGCAAAGGAACTGCCATTGGGTATTATAAACTGAACAATTCCCAGGGTTTACATTGGGCTGGGATATAATTAAATTTTAACTACCAAAGTGGAAAGACTTCAATGAACAGTCAGGACCTTGGTATATGCCCCAGATGGACAATACCTAGTTAGCAGAGCTAAACTGGCACTAGAATACAGTTAAAAACTACACTATATCTGCCATAAAAAAAACTTAAAAATAAAGCCAAGAAGGATCAAGATGATCAATGATCAACAAGACAACTTATTTTTTAAAATATTCAATATAGTTAAAAAACCCCAGAACTCAAAAATATAATTATATAATGTCTAGCATCCACTAAAAAATTACTAGACATGTGAAGAAGCAAGAATTTATGACCAATATTAAAGGAAAAACCATTATAAAAACCCACCAGAATTAACATAGATAAAGGAATTAGTAGACAAAGACTTTAAATGAGTCACTATACACATATTCAAGAATTTAAATAAAAGCATGAATATTAAGAGCAGAGGAATTAAAGATATAAAAAAATAGAACTTAAAACAAAAATAAAATATAATATGTGAAATGAAATATTCACTGTGTAGGTAGCAGATGAGACATTTCAAAGACTGTTGAACATGAAGACATAACGAGAAAATATGCAAAATGAAGCACAGAGCATAAAAGCTGAAAAATGAAGAGTCTCAGTCACCTTGGAACACTATTAAGTATTTAACAACTGAAACAAATATTTGATAAATAATATCAAAGTATTTAATAATTTGATAAAACCAACAAATTCATAGATACAAGAAACTAAACAAATACTAAATAGAATAAACATAAAGAAATCCACACCAAACTACAGGATAATCAAAATATTAAAAATCAGTAATGAAGAAACACTCTTAAAACATCTAAAAAAAGAAAAACAAAGCTACATTAGAAACAGGAGAGCAAAGATATGAACTACTACTGATAACCCCTACAAGACAAGTTAGAAGATAACGCAATGTGACATCATTGATATGCTAAAATGGAAAAGAAAAAAAAACAACAGCTAAGAAACTGGAATTCTATGACTAGTAAATGTCATTCAAAAGTAAAGGCAAAACAAAGATGTTTTTTAGCCAAACAAAGTCAAGAGAATTAATTTCCAACAGACATGCACATCAAAAAAGATAAAGAAAGTTCTACATTATCTGTTAAGTGGTATATTTAGAGATAGACTGTAAACAAAGGATAGTAGTGGAGATGAAATAGAATACTAAAAGTAGTTGATTAAAAGGCAGGAAAGGATAAAAATCAACAAAGAGCTGTAGGAACTATAGAAAACAAATAATCTTACAGCAGTAAGTTTAATTATATTGATAATTACATTAATTGTAAATGGTCTAAACAAACTGAATTAAAAATCAAGACCCAATTTTATGATGTCAATAAGAAACTCAATTTAAATACAAAGGCAGATGTTTAAATGGAAAGTATGTAAAACAAAACATGAAACCATTAATCATAAGGCAGCTTGAGTGGCTATGTAAAATCAAACTGCAATCAGAACAAGAAATATTTTCAGACATAAAGATTTTATATAATGACAAAAGATCAGTTCATCTAGAAGACATAATGGGGAATATATATGCACATTTGGTAGACATCCTCAAAATTATCCCTGCCTCCCACCCCCATCATCTCTACTTCCTGAAATTCATATCATTTTATAGTCCATTCCAACATTGTACTAGAGATGGTATGTGTAACAAAAAACATAAGACAGACATGATGCCAATTCTGATAATAGGTTATAAACAGCTTTCTGAAAATCTCCAAACATTATTAAATTTCTAAATATTCCAGGAAATTTTAGAAATAATTTAACTAAATATGAAAGAAAAAATATACGTGTATAATAATTTGTGGTATTCAGCTAAAGTAATACTTACAGAAAAATTAGTAAATTTAAATGCTTAATTTAAAAAAGATGTTAAAAATCAATGTGATAAGCTTCCATATTAAAAAGACAGAAGGTAAAAGAGTAAATTAAACTCAAGGTAAATACAAGGAATTAAAAATAAAAATAGAGTGGAAACGAATGATATTTTTAAAAAAGGTAACATTGATTAAACCAAAGTTGTGTTTTTAAAACAGTCTATAAAATTTATAGATATACAGCTAGACTCACTAAGAAAAAAATAGAAAACACAAATGATTTATATTATAAATGTAATAGAAGATATCACTACATATGCTACACAAACTATAAGGATTATGGGTAATATTATGAACAACTTTACACCAAGGAATTTGGCAATTTATAACTAAATGGACAAATTCTTCATAAGACACAAACTGAAATAAGAATTAGAAAACTGGAATAGCTTTATATCTACTAAATAAATTGAATTCACAATTAAAAATATATTACTCAGAAATATCATGTCCAAAAAGCTTTACTGGTACATTCTACTAGACATTTTACCATATTATCCTGATAGCAAAACGAGACCAAAAACAAAATGAAGCAAAGCAAAAAAAAAAAAAAAAAAAAAAAAAAAAAAATTTAAAGAACTATACTTTCCATAATCATAGATACCAAAATCCTTAACAAAATATTAGCTAACTGAATCCAGCATTATAGTAAAGAAATATGTATCATGACCAAGTGGAGTTTATTCCCGACATGTGACTTAGTTTATCTTTCAAAAAATCTGTCAATGAAGTTCATCATATTAACAGAATAAAGGAGAAAAGTCATAATCACAAGAGTTGTAGAAAATGCATTTGATAATATTTAACAACCATTGACTAAAAATTTACTTTGAATACAAATTAATTCTTTAAAACTGATAGAATAGCTACTGAAAAATCTATGGTTACTTTCATAATGAATTGTAAAACACATAATGTGTTCTCTTTAAGATCAAGAACAAAGGAAAGATGCCCACTTTTATCTCAACTTGGTGTGAGGGATGTTTACCAGTGAAATAAGGTGAGAAAAAGATACAAAGTATTAGTATTTGGGGGAAAAAAGCAAAACTGTCTTTATTTACAGATGATATTGTAATTTATTTTCTACAATCAAGGAACATAGGAAAAAACCATAATAACCAATAAGCAAATTTATCAGGTTGTGGTTTGCAAAATCAATATACAAAAGTCAACGGTATTTCTATATACTAGAAGTAAACAAATAAAAATGAATATCAAAGTAGCATTTATAATAACATTAAAAGCATAAAATATTTAATCATAAAGTTTTCAAAATATTTATAAGACCTGTATATTGATAGTTACAAAGCATTGTTGAAATAAAGATCTTGATAAATAAATAGTTATATCACATTTATAAACTGAAAGACTGAATACAATTCGATGGTAATTCTCCTCAAATTAGTCTATAAATTCAATGCAATCCTAGTCATAATCCCAGTAGGTTGTTTTTGGTTTTGTTTTTGTTTGTAATATTTGAGAAGCTGATTTCAAATTTATTAGAAAAGTGAAGAACTTCAAATAGCAAAGAACTGTTTTTAAAGTAGATCTACTGAGATTGAAACAGTGTGTTAACAATAAGGGTTAAAACATAGTTCAGTTCAAAAGAGTAGAAACACACATGCTTGTCTGGGAAACTGAAGGTAGAAGAAGTTGCCAAATTAATTCAATGAGTAATTTCAACAAATATAGATAAAGCTAATGGACATTTGTACAGAAATACAAATATTTCAACCCTACCTTATACTGAATGAAAAATTAATTTGATAGGAATTATAGAACTAAACACAAAAGCTAAAACTATTAGACTCTAAGATAAACATGAAGGAAAACCTTTTGATATTTGAATAGACAAAGAAATCTTATATAGGGTTAAAACACAATCTTATATAGGATTAAAAAGACATTAACCATAAAAAGATTGATAAATCGGAATTCACAAACCTTAAAAATATCTGCTTTTCCCAAGAAACATTTATGAAAATGAAAGTTAAGCTACAGACTAGAAGAGTATATTGCTCATACATATATCTAACAAAGAGTTTGTGTCCAGAATATATCTTTAAAAAAATCCCTTACAAACTCAATAATAAAAAGACAAAAATCCCAATAGATAGGCAAAATAATTGAACAGTCGCTTCACAAAAGAACTGATACCATGGCTAATAAGCACTTGGAAAGTTACTCATCATCATTACTCATCTGAAATGCAAATTAAATGACTTTGAGAAACACTTACACACTCATAAATCAAAATGAATTGACAACCTCAAGTATTGTCAAGGATGAAGAGCAATGAGCCTCACACACAGCTTGTCCCAGTACAAAATAACACAACTCTGGAAAAGTATTTGACACTTTCTTATAAAGTTAAGTATATTGTGTACCATATATATCAGCAATTCTATTCCTAGATATTTACCCTGAAGAACTGAAAACATAAGTCTACAAAAAAAGTATGTGCATAAATATTCATAGTACTTTTATTCAAATTAACCCACAATGGAAAATCCCCAAATATCTATCAAAATGTGGATAGGTAGAGAAGTAAATTTTGGCATATTCATACAGTTCATACAGTGGAATACTACTCAGTGATTTAAAAAAAAAGATTAACCTCTAGTTAACCAAAAATTTAAAAGAATTTAAAAAACATCATGCTGAGCATAAGAAGCCAGATACAAACGAAAGCATACAATACGATTTCATGTATATGAAATCCTAGAACAAGTAGGTTTTTACAGTTATAAACTATATAATTTAGACTTACCCAAGTAAAATCAATCAACCAACCAATGACAAAAAAACTTGTTTTAATAGTGAAAGAAATGTTGACATTTCTTTTACATATGTAATTATTAGGATACTTAAAATGTGGTTTACAACTTGGCCAAATCCAGCAAGTCTGCTGTTTTTTCAGCCACTCCTGAGTGTTAAGTTATTCAGGCCAGTACTTTTCATCCTCCTTTTGTGGTGCTGTATTTCTCTTTGGATTTCTCTTTGGCTCAACACATTAGCTGAAGTCTAGAATTGATGTACAGAGAGCTACAACAGTATTATCCAAATTCTATTTAGGCATCTATAAAGAAAAAGCACAATAAACCTTCAATAAATATCTGTCATTACATATTGAAATGTAAGCATCTTCCTTCTGTTAGACACTTAAAGTAATTCTCCCTGTCCTTCCTTGATGGCAGAATGGACTACCAGAAAAATCCCTACACATTTGTGAACACTTTTATGATTGTGGTGATATGTACCCAAAACAGTTCTGACAACAGCATGAGTCACTGCTTTTATTTAGATATAGCAGATTAAAAAAAAAGTAGGCAAAAACTCTTTGTTTATTTAAGAAAAGACACTTAGCAAACCTGAGTTGTTTGCTATTAAAAATGTCAGTTAATGGACAGAGGTGGCCAGATGGCTCAGTTGGTTGGAGTGCGAGCTCTGAACAATTGGGTTTTCGGTTCGATTCCCGTATGGGATGGTGGGTTGTGCCCCCTGCAACTAAAGATTGAAAACGGTGACTGGACTTGGAGCTGAGCTGTGCCCTCCACAACTAGATTGAAGGACAACAACTTGGAGCTGGTGGATCCTGGAGAAATACACTATTCCCCAATATTCCCCCCCCAAAAAAAAAACTTAAAAAAAATTCCAGTTAATGGAATATGAACAATACGTCTCTTTTATTAATTTTGTTTATTAATTTTGTAATTCACAAAATTTAACAATATAAATTATTATTTTTGTGTTTAATCACTTAGAACTGCATCTCTTTCTTGCACATTGTGAGTCCTTTAATTACATAGGTAATTAAGTAGATTAACAGTAGGTTTAGGAAGAAAAATAACCAGCAAGATGCAGGGCACCAAAATCAAACCCAGTGTTTGCTATTCAGCTCATTTGATATGGCTACATTCCTTTTCACTTACTGTATCAGGATTGTACCTGAGAAAGGAGACCCTTTGAAAAGATTCTGTTTTCAGCTTTTATTTTTAACAGCAACATTGTTGGCCTTTCAAACGCCGTTATATCCCTTATTTTTCTTCATTTCTCCCTTTCTTCTATAGTCATCTCACAATGGAGTATAATGTCATAACTATATCCCAGGAGATACGTACTATTATGAGCATGTTTCTGTATCATTTTCAAAATTAACTCTAACTACAACTATCTTTTATTCAGTAATTTCATGATAAACTTCTTGATTTGAAAATGCATAAATATAAAAAACTAGGTTTGCTCTTATTTCTTCTCATTTTTGTCTACCATAGTCATCAGAAAATATTGCCATTATATGAATAACACTTTCAATGTTTCTTACTGAGGAGTTCCTTTCAATTTCATTTTCTTAGATATGTACTGGTTTTACAGGGGGCATGACAAATGATGAACATCCATATTGAAAAATCATTTTTACACCATGTAAAAAATGATGCAATGTAATTATGTTTGTTGATTATTTTTAGGTGCTTAGTAGGCACGTAATATTGTATACGTGTGTCATGTACACAACTATGCACTTGTAATCATAATATTCTATTTTTATGGAATATGATAAATAATAATTTATGGTTCTTTCTTTTAAAAACTCATCATACTTCCAAAATATAAGTGCTAGAAAAACAGCAGTGTGAAGGAATTAGTAAGTACGAAAAATGGGGGTGGGGGGCCCATATTTATACATCAAGAAAGAAAATAGCAGGGTTGTGTGAATATTCTCCCGGGTCTCTTGTGTTGTTGGTTTTTTTGTTTGTTTGTTTTGTTTTTCTTGTGTTTTAATGTGCCCTGTGAATACAGGCACTGACTGTCCTTATTTCAGTCTCTTCAAGAATGTAAAGTGAACAGCCTTGGAAGATAGAGATGCACCTCTCCCGGGAGCAAAGTGCTATGTGTTTACTGTTCATTATAATAAAAACATCTCCCTCACCCTGGGGCAAAGTCAGGCATGCTACTTCCTATCCATCACACAAGATCTGGGTTTCCTAGCTCAGCGTTCCTCTCCTGTAAGGCCCCCAGCTGCAAGTGCGAAGATCATCTAGCCCTCTTCCCATCACCCCGTGGAAATGCTGACACTCTAGCTAGTGATACCGCTCTGAGTAAAACCTTGTCGTTTTTCTCTGGGTCAGATTTCTGAGGGAGTATTGGAATAATCATTGATCCGTCACAGCCAGACAGGACTCCTGAATCCTTGCTATAGGGGAAGCTCCTTCGGCATGTGGAAAGTCAGAAGCTATCGTGGCAGTGAAAGATAAACCCAGACCAAAACAGAGTCATACTTTTGCCTTCCGAAGTCAAAATTCCCATAGACAAGGTCATGGTGAATAGCAATAAATGGGTTCCTTATTTCCCGACAAGAGAATTGCACCCCAGCTGCAGAGTCTGGTTCCAGTTAGAGTCATATTGTTCTCTCTCCATTGTTGGCCAGGAACAGGTAAGTTATGGTTAGTGTTCAGCCATGCAGCCTTTGTGTTTTGTGTCCCCAGCAAAGGAGGTACAAATTTAGTAACTAGCAAGATTACATAAATGCTTTACAACTGGCAAATACCCAAATATCTGGTAGTTGGTGACATTCCTCCTTTTGCTTCAATTAACAATCATTGACTGGAAGGGTACTTGTACAGGAACATATCCCCCACATGTCACCAGGGCAGAGGTGGCAGGGAATGTCTGCATCCCAGCTCAGGTTTTACTAAAAGGGCTCAGAGGGCAGCAGGCGAGCCGCGCCCCCTTATGCAGCATCATTGGAGGGTTAGGTGGTACAAGTATCCACTGAAGGAGCAATCAATATCAGGAGTGTTGTTTGTGGTGTAATCGATGATTAATCAACCAAAAGGAAATTGTTACCAAGATTAATTAATTTATATATTATCTATAATTAACTCCCCCCTTACCCTCAAGAAAAGGTCCTAAAATAGGAGGATTCTCCTGCTGGGTGCATTCTCTGCTGTGAATTCATTTGTTAGGGAGAATTTGTGTGGTGGAATTATGCTAAAGTGGGGAAACCCAAATAGATGTAATTGATCTATTAATCTGCATAATAAGGTGAGTGAGATTGCAGTGAGCTGGGTGGTGATCTAGTCAGAACTTTGAGATAGGCTTCTGAAAGCAGTCACAATACCTGTGAAGTAAATTAATAGAAACAGTTACAAGGAGAATTTTCTAGATCTTTTTCTTTGTACGTTTTTGGTTAATGTATTGTTTCTCTGAATACAACATAATGCCAAGTCTCGGTCTTCCATCAGGTTAGATTTGTTTATTAAAAGGTCGTTTTTTTCTTTAGCTCTTAGTGGTAAATTGGAATTAAAAAAAAAAAGAAATCCGAAGTAAAAATGTTTTGTGGCTCTCTATCCATATAAATATATTTTCTATAATACTACCTTCAATAAGAGCTAACACCCAAATAGAGAATCATTACAAAATAGTTAGTCACAGTGAAAAAAAACTGCCTATTTCTTAGTTTGTCTTATTTCCCATTTTTTTTGGTCAAATTAATTACAACAGAGTTTATGTAAATAAAAATTATCCTCCTGTCAATAATTAGAAGTTAATATATTTTATTCTGCAATTTATCTTGAACATAGTCTTTGATCTTCCCACCCATTTAGAAGAAATGAGACTGTTTTCAGCCCATTTTGCTACTGCATAAACTGAGGTTTTAAAAAAGTAGAATAAATCATATGGGTGATATTAGCATAAACCTTGGAATTTGAAATTTAACATTGCCTGTGAACTCATAGAAAATTTAACCTCCTGTTAATAACATTTAATTGACAACTCTGTCTCACTATTATGAGGATGCACTTGCAATTATATTTAATATACTATTAAATTCTAACTCATGAATACAGAAGTAACCCCTATTTGAAATGGTAATGATACTGTTTGTGATATATTATGATATATATGATTCTGGAAAGTTAAACATGTGTCATTCAAGATGTCACACATATGAGTAAATATAGAAATGAATCTAAATGAAGGCGCTTTTTATAAATCACCAACTAAATTAAAAATGTATTAAAGACAGATCTCTAAAAATTGTCTTCTGGCATAAAATGTGTATATATTACCCATGTTTACTATTATTCCAAGTATATGAATTAATAGTTATAAGAAATATAATATCTGGTTATTTGTACTATGAATCTGAAACCTGTCATATTAATTGTTTCTTTTAGAAATACAGATAATTGTAATCCAGTGATTGCCTTTGTTCCAAGCAATGGATTTTAATTACATTTGGAAAATGTAATTAATAATAATTATATTATTACAATTGCACAATATTAATTACAATTACATTATAATAAAGAACTCTAATTCCATTTGGAAAAAAAATAGAAGTGATTTTCAAGCTCGAGGCATTCTTTCAAATCCTAAATGGTTTTTTTAAAAAGAAATTATTGCTATTCTCTTTAGAATAAGTATTTTCTTTTTTTACACAATTGACCTCATCGTTCCCTGAATATATTGTATTTTTGAGTTCAATATTCAGCTTTAACCAATAAAAGAAGAGCCAAATCAATCAGAAAACCAGCTGGATAGGTTACTTTTGGTTGTTAAAAAGGACGGGTTAGTGTTAAAAATTGTTGCATTCATGTATTTGATTGAATTGACGAATTACAACAGTGCAGGTGGCAGAAAATGTTTTGGTCTCCAAGTCCTATAGAGAGAAGCCAATTTATTTGACAATGAGATCTAATTTCTTAGGATATTACCTCCACCAATCAGTTTGATTTTGTGATGTATTTGAGATGATCTCCAGATCCATAACTTGGGATCTTATAAATCAATATTAAAAGCTTTGGGGATGAATTAAAATAAAAAAACCACCACCACCACTTCATACAGGGATATGCTAATTTTGATACAATCTCTGATTTTTCAGTTAGTTCTAGAGCATTCTTAGTTCTTTGTTGTCCCCCATCCCCCCACTGTTTCTCAGTCTAGTTGTGTAGGACACAGCTCTCTGGCCCATGCTGGTATTATGAGCCTTGCGCTCCCCCTGGCTGAGGCAGTTGGTTGCTGTCTGCCACTCACAGCAGCTCTGGTTGACTGCCCGCTGCTCACGATGGTTGCTGGCCACTCACACTGGCTGTGGGCCAGTATAACCACCGGCAGTTCACGGTAGCACACCTCAGCACTCAGCAGCCCCCTGGCAGCTCAAGACAGCTCACGCCAACCTCTGGCTGCTCAAGGCAGCCTAGCGTCAGGGAGAGCCGTTGTTCACAATCTTAGCTGTAGAGGGCGCAGCTCACTGGCCCATGTGGGAATCAAACCGTGGATCTCAGCTTTAGGAGCCTGGCGCTCCAATCACCTGAGCCACTGGGTCACCCCTCACTCTTAGTTCTTAAAACTTCTTCATGGTATATCCAGATATCAGATCACCATTTTCTGAATATGATAACAGCTTCTTCATAACCCTCCAAACTATACATTCTAACCATTGAGCATATCCTCAGAGTTCCAGGAGGGAGTAGATGTCACTAATTTTGAATTAGAGGAGGAAAGAGGACTTCACCTTTGTTCTGATCAATCCCTGTCCTGGAAGTTTGAAAAGATGTCCTTATGGCACAGAAGCCAAGTGTGCATGCTAAGTATCCCACCACGTTATGCAGCAGTAAGCTACAAAGTCAGTATCATATGCCCCAGGAGGAAGTCCTAAACTTACAGAATAACGTGTAAAAAAGTGAACGACTTAAGACTAACTTCTGATTCCGTAGGGATTTGCACTTTTAACTAGTACCCTAGTTGATCATGATAAATGAAGTTTCTTGATTACACTTCTAGAATTACTAATCAAAGAGCTGAAGCTGTCAGGACCAATTAGAATAAATGAAGCTGTAATAAAAGAGAGAAGCATAACACCAAGTCCATGCTGTCATAGAGTAGACCATTTTATGCATAATAAAAATCCAGCCTTTGAGTCAAGGATAACCAAATATTGAGGTCACCAGAGTTCATCTTTAGTAAATATATAGATTTGAAAATATCCAGGCATCATCTTAGATTCTTATAGGATAAAGGATACTCCGGAATTTGGAGATATGTATTGGCTGGAAACAAATTTTTCTCAGCTGTGTCACAGGTAGTCATATGAGCTGAATTTGAACATATTTCATATACTCTTTTGACTATAACACCATTGTTACCTAGCTTCTCTGTTTTGAGAAAAAATTAATAACTAAAACATATATATATGTGTATATGAGGCATGCCAATTAAGTTCATGAGCTTGTTGCAACAATGTTGCTAACCTTTTTTGATATCAGAGGGATTATTCATTATGAATTTGTACCAACTGGCAAAACAGTTAACCAAGTTTACTATTTGGAAGTGCTGTAAAGGTTGCATGAAAAAGTTATATGACCTGAATTTTTTTACAACAATTCATGGTTCTTGCATCACGACAATGCACCAGCTCACATGGCATTGTCTGTGAGGGAGGTTTCAGCTAATAAATAAATAATTGTATTTGTTATTTGTAGGGGAACCCCCTTCCTACTCACCTGATCTGGTCCCTAATGACTTCTTTCTTTACCCAAAGGTAAAGAAAATATTGAAAGGAAGACATTTTGATGACATTCAGGGCACCAACGGTAATACGACAACAGCTCTGATGGCCATTCCAGAAAAAGAGTTCCAAAATTGCTTTGAAGGGTGGACTAGGCACTGGTGTCAGTGCATAGCTTCCCTAGGGGAGTACTTTGAAGGTGACCGTAGTGATATTCAGCGATGAGGTATGTAGCACTTTTTCTAGGATGAGTTCGTGAAATTGTCGACCTTGGACATACACTGAGCTATGAAGATACTAATGAAAATACAGTATGTGTACTAGGAAATGATCTGGTTGTGATTATTTGGGCTCCATTGATAGCCTAGGTTGTTGGCTAATTTAATGGCTGAGTAGATGCCCTCCTTATCCACACTGCTCCCCATGGGAAAATTTTCGGAAGTTGCCTGTTAGGTAGAGTCAATCCCTAATAATCAGGTAAATGATGAGTAAAATGTTAAATATTTGGTCAAAAGTGAACAAGTTATTATGCTTCTGTACTAGATCCTTCAATCAGACTAGTTACATAATTTGTAGGATCCATTATAAAATAAAAATGTAAGACATCTTGCTCAAAAATCTTAAGAATATCAAAATAGAAATAGCATCGCACTACACCAAGTGTGGGACCCCAGTGCATGTGGAGGTTCTGTGCTATTGTACAGGTCACACGTCCCGGAAAGCAGTCTTGCCACCAAGTGTACAGGAGCCGTGAATGTAGAAAATTCTTGGGATTTTGGCAAGAAGGCTCAGTTATTATGTTTAAAAAAGTATTATAGATGAACATGATGCATCCAACAACCAGTTGGGAAACTTGTGATAATTATGTGATTAAGATATATATTCTGATGGCTAGTGACATATTACATGTATTTACTGTGTAAGGGGAATGTCGGATGGCTTAATAGATACGGCTAATTGAAATGGTCTTGAGTAGTCTGTGGCGTGCACTCTGACGAGTTTTACTACTAATTTAGAATTCAGCAGAATAATGTGCAGTCTTTACTACTTAATTAAACTTTGGTAATGCCTGTTTTACCAAGATGAATAAAATACATAAATTGTATGAGGTGACACCTAATGCACAGAAAAAAGAGAAATGTAAAAATCAGAACAGTGGGTACATTAAACTGATTCTTAATAATTGAAACCAATTTAATCATTTGAGATTTTACTCTAGCTGACGTAATACTATAGCTGTTATATTCTAATTATAACCTGTTTCATTTTACTCTGCCTTTCTAGTTAATTATTACAGTCAATTTGTAAAATGACATGGTTCCACATTTGCATAGGTCACTATTAAATAAATGAATAGCTTAAATTACTCTAGCATTGAAGTGTCAACTTTAGTAGAAGTCAAGAGGACTTCAAATGTTCTTCTAACACCCCTTAATGTGTTAATGACCACTATTAAACTGCAATTAAAAGGCCAGGAAAAATGCATGAAACAGTTAATAGAAAAATAGCACAGACATAATTAAAACAATTCTGGACTTTTTTTTTTTTTTGACTGATAGAAAATAAAGTGATATGCTGTAAGAAATGTAGTGTGAATCTATTTCCAACTCAAGGCAGAGTTGACAGTTTAATGATAACAAATCATAGGCTGCCTTTTTGGGAAGCATTGAACGTCAGCTTGAAATTAACATCAGTAGTAAACAAGACAATGTGGTGATTTTACCTTGTATTTAAATTACTACTTATTATGGTACTAAATAATAGCTTTAAATAACTTGGTGTCTAGATTACTGATTTACCGTCTATCTGTGAGAGAAAAAGAGAGACAGTACTGAAAGAAGATACGTTTAAATTTTTGTCATCCTAAATAAAGGATAACCGTATGTCTTCACTGTGTAGTCTTCTTAGAGTTGCCTGTGAAACCTTTCGCAGAGTCTGCTGCACATTGAAACCCTAACATTGTCATTAGAGCACTTCACACAGCATAGGCTATATCTCCAAGTATCAGGGATTTTGTTTAATTTGGGGTTACACCAGAAAAAAAATGTAATTAAAATTATACATAAACATTCAACTTGAGAAAAATATCTTAAAACCAGAATAGATTAGACACTTTAACAAAGGAGACCTTTGAAATTATAATATGGGTAAAGTTGTTGTTTGCCTGTTTGTTTGTTTTACCTATTTACCCAGTTTTTCTTTGTTCCAGATTTCACAAAATGTGAAAGTCACCTAAGAAATTTCTTATCTGGTGTTATTTAGTGAGTGTAAGATTTGACGCACCCAAATTTTTGTGTTGAAGTATCTTTTAGTACATTTATCTCTGGGCATGGTGGCCAATGGTAGTAGTGAATACAAATGAAGAAAGAGCATCATGACAGCTATCAGGGTAACTTAAGTATGAATCCCTCCATACCTACATCTTTTTTCCATATTTATATTAATATTTCAGCCATAACTAAATTTTTGCCTTGAATCGTCTATGTAGGTCTAGCTCTACACTTCAATTATTATATGAAATTCATTATAATTTGAAGCAGACATATGTTTAAGCAGATAAATTTGTGGATAACACTAAATCCTTAATAATGGCAACTTAGTCATGTCTGATCCGTGATCTTAATGATTGCTGGAATATAGCATTAGGGGTATGCTTCAATGGTGCATAATATTTATATACTTTTAATATCAAGTACAGAAAAAAGTCACTTGACCCATGTCTAAAATGTAACCAGTGGGGAAAATTGCATTAAGTACTTAATATCATGGAAATGCTTTATAGTAACCTAAGAGAGAAACAAAATATCTATTTTACTATGGCAGCCAAAAATTGGAAATTCTTTAGAGGCCAATGTGAGGTTCCATACTGGAAGCACAAGTCAATATGCCATTCTGGAGGTTCCTTAAATGCCTCGTGACCAGAAGTAGTCAAGAGAGCACTTATCAGCAGTATAACACTCAATATATGAACTAAACATTTGAGAGTGAATACTTCAAAAGTTATATGACCTCCCTCTTTACAAGGTTATGGGAAAATGGGTTGATGTAAATATCGCCTGCCACTAAAGTACATTTTAAAAGAAAATTTATTTTCAGTTTACACTGATATTCAGAAGTCCACCATTTAAATTTTCTGAATTAAAAAAAAAAAATGTATCGGCAACTGTTGTTTCAACACTCATTTTCTTACATTATAAGCTATCCTTGGCAGTAAGATTTTTTCCGTAATTTTTGTCCTAAAGAAAATGAAAAGAAAAAACATGTAGTAGTTACTTGCATGATTATAACCTGGCACATTTGAATCAGTGAAACAAAAGTGCCTATTTGAATGTCACTTTCCCCATGTACATAAAAGTGAAATAGGGTTATGCTATTTTCTGTGTGTCAGTCTCAGAAGCTTTGTTTTCAAAGCTGTTTAACAAACTCAATGAATGGTCTTCAGTCCCATGTGTCACATTTCAAATCCATAAAGTGGAATAGGAGTAACTGTTATCAACATACCTTTCTTTTTTCTTTTTTGGTAATGGTTGTACTAGATCATGAAAAATAAAGGAGATGGGTTATGCAGGAGGAAGTGGTCACTTTGCTGGTTTCCTAAGTGTTCCTTCCAGAGGAGGTGGCAAAGGCAAAAGACAAGGTGCTTTCATCATGCTTTGAACTTAACAAAAAGAGAATGATAACGACATGGAGAAATAATTAAAGCCGGTCTAGCGCTATTTGCTAATAATCTAGATGAGCAGGAAGAGTTCTAATTCCTTTTGGTCTTCAGAATACGGTACGAGTAGGTGAAGTTGATATAATTCCAACCACCCAATGGTATTTGGGCTCTGTAGGCTGACTGCAGTTAAAATGTGATTTCTGTTAGGCTTAAAAACTATTTTTATAAAGTGCTGGGGGTGATACAAAAGCATGCCACCATGTAGGCTCTACTCAGAGAGGAGAGGAAGTTCTCTTAGTGAGAAAGGGAAGGTGAGGAAGGAGAGGTATGGCCATTATGAAGCCCGAGGGTACAGCAATTTGATCAGCTTTGTCTCCTGGTGGAACAAAAGGTCATGGTCTGATTATAAATACAGACAATAATATCAGGACCTTTTTTGTACCAGCTTGAATAATCACAGCCACATCAGATAAGTAGGGTCACGTTAATGAATCAACAGTGACAGAAAAACAGAAAAGAGGTGCCAGATGAATACACAGGAGATAAGATCACAATGATAAGCCAATGTCATAAATCCCAGAGGCGCGGGTCCTCAGAGTTGATCATTTATACTACAGAGAGTGACAGGAATCTTAATTATAGTCACCTCCTGGAGTCTCCTTTTATAGCTGACCAATTCTTAGGGGGAAAATCCAAAAGAGGATCGGTCTATTTTCCCTCAAAACTCCATCACATGACTGCTTCCATTTTAGGAAGAACCTAGACTTTGCACCAACAGCAGGACCCAGGACAGAAGTCAGGGCCTAGATTGGAAGTCCTTAGGGAAAGTGGGAGAAGTTGAGCTCTGCCCACACACGAACTGGCACACAGCTTGCTTGAGGAGGATCAGGGATGGGGAAGAGCTGGCTAGCCTGTCGCCAAGCTACCAGTGGCCTTGATGAACTGACTCTAAGGAAGAAGAAGACAGGTATGGGGGTAGGGAAACCTTGGTAAGATTTGACGATCAGGTGATTCATTTTCACAGATGCTCTTATAGAGCATTGTTCCTCAGTGGTTTATTCTCCTGCCCGAGAGCACTCCTAATCAGGTTAGAGATGTCGCCTACAAATGCTGCTCTTTAGGATGCACTCATAAGGAAAAGCCTGGAGGTGCTTGGGGCAAAAAGTGAGGGACAAGGCCTCTAATTTGGAGGTATTTTTAACCAAATAGTTTACAGACCTTTATGCAATGCCTTATATAATGTCATAAAAATTCAAAGCCATATTTATTAAATCGTTTATCAAATACATATAATCTTACCTAATACAAAATGGTGAACATAGTGACAAATAATGGGATGGATCAGGCAGGAGCTCTTTTCATCTAAGCAACTAGTCGTGTCACCTAGAATCTGGTGGAAATTAAAAGTACAAAAAAACCCGAAAAACATACAAACAAAACATTACTTCCAGTTAGTTGGAATCCAAGAAGTTTTCAAGACAGTCATTCTTAATGAAGAGGCAGAGTTCAGACACTTCCGAATCCAGAGAAGAGCACTGTGGGTAGTGGGGATAATGGGAACAATGGCGGGGAGCTGAAAGGCCAATTATGCTGGAGTTTTAAGGCTATGTTCTCACTTCACTGGTAGCTAGGTCAGAAAGACAGAGTGGAGCCTGATGACGAAACATCTTTTTACAGCGAACTTTATTTGACAGGCATGGAGGGAACCCTTGAAGGTTTAGGACTGTATGAGCGGTGTAACTCAGCCGCAATTTGAGGAGGTGACTCTGCCAGGGGTTTGCGGTAGATTGCTCTGAGAAAAGACTGGACATGCAATGGAAAGCTAAGAAGACATTTGCATATTAGGTCTGTACAAACCATGGATTTGGAGACAGAATATGTTATCAGTTTTCTCATTTTCAGAGAGCATTCTCATAATTCTCCTTTGGAGTTATAAAGGTTCGAGAATTCCTCCTTGGCTGGCTGGCATTGCTCTCATTCTGCCCTGGAAATACCATCTTCTTCATTCTTCTATATATGGTCTAGCTGGTCTTACATACATATAAACTCAGTTATCTTTATTTTGAATGATTTAATTGGTTTTAGCAATTGTTTTGAAAATATTTCATCATATCCAAAATATTTCATTACTTTTAAATAATTAAATACTATTATAATAATGTGGTTATCAAAACAATTCAGTTATTTTGCCATTCAAATAAAAATTGTAAGTTTTTATTGTAATTTTAGGGAATTTCCATCATGAGCATTCACAATAATTGTTTTTTGTTTTTTTAATTGGAATTCCACCAGCTTTTGAGACTATTAATGGGAAATACGGGAGAAAAATCAAAATATGCTTGGAAGAGGAATAAAAAGAATAATATGGAAGGATGAATAGAAGGGAGGAATGAAATTTGGAAGGACACAGAGATGGTTATATCGAGAGAAAGGAAGGAGAGGGAGAAAAAATCCTGACATGCATTTCAAACTTCTATAGTGTAGGACTGGCTGTTTCCTAGGTTGAAGAAGAAAAAGAGGCAAATTATTTAATTGAAAAAAATTGTTTTTATTATTAAAAATATTAACAAAATTTTTATTGTAAGACCAATTGAACACATAACTCAGGAGAATAGAGAAAAAGAGAGCATAGGAAGAGGCATAAGGAAAAATACAGAAAAGAGAATGAAAAGTAAACAAAAATCATATTAACAATGGAGATGGGAAGAGACTACACAAAGACTGCACAGAAATGGGAAAACTATTGAAAGAACACATGCACGGAGGATGATCAAGAGTAGGTCCAAATACTCCAGCTGCGTAACTCTGGGAAGGTTCAACTTGAAATAGCACCACCCTGATTAACTAACATATTTTAAAACATTGTAAAATTATTCTTTTCAAAACCATTTTAAGTAAAATTTAAAAGTCTATAAAACTCCAATTCTTAATTTTTTCAAACTGTAAGTTTTCATCAATTTTTATTCTGTAATAAATTTTATTACTGTTCATTTGGAAGAATTATTCTTTTTTATTAATTTTCAGAGGAGATGTTTTCAAATCAGCAATTGCTCTGAATATACTAGAATGAGTTAGTTGCTCATATTGTTCAAAAGTAACTAGATTCTAAACAAAAAAAAATTAATTGTAAAGCTGAGAAAATGTAGGTCTATTTAAAGCTGAGATGACAGTTGTTGAGCATCGTGATGCATCGTCTTGACATGAACTGAATGAGGGAGATTAGTGAGTGACACTAGCAATGTCAGAATTTACATTACAGCACACACAAACTCTGTGGAATATACTAGTAGCACCCACAGTAAGCAGTGATGAGTAATGAGATAAAAATTGACAACGTCAATAATCATAAGCCATCAGTCAAGAATAATGAACTACACATGTGTACATATAGGTGTATATTCATAAATATATACATAATGAAATATACCTTTCATGCCTTCCATCAAAATTAAATTTTGTGTGGCAACAAATGCTCTGAATATATGTGATAAAATTAATTTTGGTGTAGATTAAATATAGCCTATGTTTGCCGAAAAGCGGAGTGACAAAGATGGTGCTATAATTGTCCTTTAAAGATGGGGAGATCTGAAGTACTTGCTTTTCCTACTTTACATTTAAAAATAACACCCAAAATTTATTTTTATTTTTCCTTTTCTCTTGTATTGTGCTAATTAAGTTAAGCTATTTCACACTTGATCTAGAAATGCTCTAAGCATTACACAAAATGTGTTTTTCTTTTTATTGTAGCTATGTCATATGTTATTTTTTATAATGTATAAAGAATGACATATCTGCCTCAGAATTTTCTTTAGAAATTAGAATCTATAAGAGAAAAATACATTGTGTTTTCCTTAGTACTGCTTAGTTAGTAATTATTAAGCATGCAAAGACTGAAGTGATTTTAGTGCATTTTGAACAGTGCTTTGAAAATCAGTTATGAGAGTAAAATTTCACACATTGTTCTGAGTGTAAATGCACTCTGATTTGTGCATTTTCTTCAGGAGATAGTCTTAGATTCTTTTCCTATTTAATTCTTTATTTTTTTAAGAGAAAATATGAAAAATATTGTAGACCCCTCTCTATAGTTGCTAAGGCATCTGAGGTCAACAAAGGAATTTCACTCACTTCTGTGGATTAGCAAGTTTAGAAACCTGATGAACTGCCAGAAAGAAAGCAGGGGCGGGGAGAGAGACACGACTCGTGAGTCCTGTTGAACCACACGTAGGTGGACAACTGGCAGCGGCTGGCCTCGGCAGCAGCAGTGAGGGGCCCATCGAGGGAGCAGTCTAACCACCAGAAAGACTTAGTGAATCCAAATGAAAGATGGTGAAGAAAGAAAGAATTTCCAATACAGGAAAACCAAAGAGGCATTCAGCTTTTGACAGTGGAGTAAAGTAGATTGCTAAATCCGTAAATAAAAAAAGATTGTTGTGAATTATTTTTACTTCCTCTCTGTAGTAGAGCAGTAGAGTCTCTAAGCTATCAGAGAAAAAACGTACAATTCACAATGAATTAACTTCTAACCAATCACACACACACACTAATATTTTTCATCATCTTTATGCCTTAAAGATTTAAGGAATAATTATATAAAAATGTTTTTTCATAATCCAAACTATTTCTTTAGTTTCATTGCTACGTGTCAGATATTAGGGATACAAAATTCACACATTTAGACTTCTATTACATATCTTGTGTATATAATATATTTACAATATAGGAAACATTTTCATATTTTATATATAAAATGAAAATCTCTTGTGTGAACTGAACTACAATGTTTACTTTATTGCTGACATAGGTATGTATGCATGTAACACATTTTATATGTCCATGCACGTCATCTGTCTCTTGTCTATATTTGCTTTGTAGATCTAACCTTCAATGAAGCCATAGTCTGGTTCAGTTCTGCCACAAGAGACTAGAATACATTTGTTTTTAGCAAAGCTGCAACTTTTGGGTGGAAAAACCACATAAAGAAAGATACCTATAAAAAGTTAAATATGCTAACAGAGGGAAATTAAGAGTAAATCAGTCATTCTTAAAATCTGAAAATAGAAATAAATGAATACACAGATGTATTATATTTCATAATTGAGAGAAAACATTATTTAGAATATGGTGAGGTATGTTTTCTTTGTATTTGGATGCTTTGCATAGTTCTTTCTGTTCCTCAAGAAAATAGTCTCAGAATAAATTTTAAGTTTTGCAAAATCTCTGTTTCATTTTAAACCTTATATAATAAAACATCTAATGCTCATACCACTCTCCACAGTAGATAAATTATCTAGTCTGAATAAACTTTAATTGAGCTATTTAAAACATGTGCAGCTATTGTGAACTGAAAAAGGCAGGTAGCCCATCTCATTAGTAGTAATTTAAATGTTTATGGTTTTGCACATTTTTATGTGCAGAGTGTATGTCTTAATAGTAAGCCTTTAGTCATTTTTTTAATGAATAAAGAAAATAGATTTTGAAAATTATTTATCAGATGCCAGTATTTGTTTTTGAATGTATCCAAACTATTGAAAGTGCACTTATTCCTAAACAACTTTTTTAGTAGATTTAGCAATAAATGATAATAATCTGAATTATTTTGAATTAATCTAATTTACAACTACTTATGTTGTTAACCTGACACTTCTCAGGCATTTAAAAAATTATTTTAGCTTGTGTTTATATTAGTAAAAATAGTAAAAATACATTTTACTATCATGCACAGAGAATTCCTTGGTAAATGTCTATCAAATCCAGTATTTGATGTGCTTTTTTGTGTTCTCAAAGTTAAAACAGAAATAGCAAAAGAAGGTAAATTTATTTGAAATATATTTTTTAAATTCCTGACATTTATACTTCCACTTGTGCAAGGTGGTGTTGTTTTGGTTTGCTTTGGTTTGGTTTCTTTGACACCAGATTTTCAAGTGTGTAATTCTCATTATTTGAAAGAAAAATATTTCAGTTTCTCATGGTACCTCTCTTTTTACGGATCTTCTGACATGTGAAAAGTTTATCCTTTCACACACTGACTCAAGCTGGCCGACTGAACATGTGTTTATTTTCCTTTCATTGTTTCACATTTAAATAACCTCTTGGTCATGAATTTTAGTTTGGCCTTATGTTTTGCTTATTTCATTTAAGATGAAGCATTGAATATGAACGCTATCATGCCTGAGTTTTAGGAAATACAAATGGTCTTGCTTTTAAAGTACACTTGATTTTCAAGAGGAATTCTGATGTGTGAAGATATTCATATTAATGTATATGAGTGTTATAAATGAAAGTATGAGTGTGTGTGCATGTGTGTGCACATGTGCGTGCGTGCATGCGCACACACGGGCACAGATAGGAAATCACAAGATTTCTAGGTGTTTGTCCTGGTGACTTCAAACATAGCAGCAGTCACCCAGTTTGACATACCTGTACACATTCATGATGCATTTGTATGATAAGCAACGTTATTTCTGTTTTCCCCCATCTTCTTTCCCCAGTTCCCAAACAGTGGTAAGTGTATTTGTATGTATTTGTGTGTAAAATATGCATGTCTTTAATAATAATGATGATGCATTTGTTATTCTATTTAAATGACTTTAAGTGCAAAATGAAACTGCTTGGGAAAAATATTTAAAACAATATTTATCAGTAACACTGAAATACATTTTAGAACATAACTACATATACTCAAAGTAGACTAAAATGTCCAGTATTCAGATCTTTTGCGGAAAAACACATTTGCTTCAAATATGTTAAACAGACACTGTTCTTGAGCCGACAGTATTTAAAGAAGAGTTTTTTTCTATATGTTGTATTTATATGTCTAATCTTTTCAGACTTTCTTCTTTGAAGCCACTGAAAATTGATAATCCTGAGAGTTACTATTTATGTACCAGGCACTGTGCTATGTACTTTTCATGCATTATTCTATTTAATCTTTAACCACAAAGCTGTGAGTTAGATATTCTTATCCCCATCTTCCAGGATGGTTAAGAAATCACACAGTGTCACACAGCCACTAAGAAGCAGATCCAAATCCCAAAGCAAAGATTATGCTGTAAGCATTATGTTATTCAGCCTATGCTAGAAACAATTCACCCTCCAGATTTATGGATTTATAGGAGGAATGTTGTTTGTTTGATGGGAGAGGGAAAAAAACAAAATGAGAGCATCATTCTATATTAAATGAGGCAAAATAGATACAGTTTTATTTCCCTCCTAAGAATCAGGCACTATTATCCAAACATTAGAACTTCCAACTTGTCTCTAAGAATCTAACATGGCATAAATTTTTGGATTTAAAGTTTATGCGAATGTAAGTTCCGTGTTATATACACACATATAAAGAAATGCAAAAATTCTATTATAAGCAACAGCAAAAGCCATATTGCAACCTATTCAAAGAGTTTGAAAAATAACACAGTAAACACTGTGGAAAAACAATTGAATTACATTTAAAATTCCCTGTGCCCACTGTGTGTAAGGCACTGTGTTAGTGCTTTATAATGCATTGAAATTTAATGTTAACACACATAAAATGTTTTTTAAATTATATTTAAATTTAAGTCTAGTACAGTCTTTGAAAGGCATATTTTTAAATTTTCCAAAAGCTTGATAGAATTAGAAATTCATATTTTGATATATAACAATATTCTCAAAACTGCTAACTTTTGCTTTACTTCTGATAACTGCTTTAGAACTCATTGCAAGCTCATATCAAATGCTTGTATTTAGGACACTAGAATTAAACTTGTGAAACATTCCTCTCAGAGGAGTTGTCATTAAATATTATACCATATGGCACTCAGTGGCTAATCTGCCCACCACATTGTCATTTTGTGATAAAAGTTATTATCATAGTTGCGAGTTAAAAAACACCTATATTATATATGGCCAACACTGATTACTTTGATCAAATTAGAGGTACAAAATATGTGTGTCATTTAACCTACTTGCCAGCCAGATATGCACTGTAGACATGCCAGCATTCTATATTGAGGAAGATAACATTTTCTTATATTAAAAATGCTTTTCCTTCTGAATGGTTATATAGATCCTTGTAAATAATGTGCTTATCCATTTTTTAAAACAGTTGCTTTTGACAAAACAATTTTTTTGTGTGAAATTTTACTTCTAGAAAATGTTTTTAAATGTTCCATTAAGAAATTTCATTACAATCATTCTCTTTTTATATATGAGGCCAGAGACACATTGGGAGTCGGAGGTAGAGTTACCTTTCAAAAGTTTAAACGTAATGATGGAGCAGGCATTAAAATTCAGAGTTACCAATTGCACTCAGCACCCGTCTCTCCTTGTCCTCAAAACAATAAAATAGTAAAGTAAGAAAAGAAAATAATTCTAAGGCTGTTCAAATAACTTTTTCAAACTTCTGCAAGTTATATTTAAAAAAATCATTATCTTTGCTCATTCGCTATATTAAGAGGTGTTTAAAATAATTTGATCTTATATGTTAAAGTGTGAAAGATAGGTCAGATTTTCGAAAGATTTATTTTTTCTCTAATATGGGCAAAATATCTTGATGAAAGTAATAATTTCTTCATTCCATTATCAGAGTAACAATATTTGATCCATGTTTGTGTGTTATTGGTTTAGACATTTAAAAGTAGTCCACAACTGTAAACATTAATGTGTATAGCTAATAAGAAAGCTGAGATTTGTTGGAGGTACATTTGTGTTCTTCTGTATCACTACAGAAGTCCAACTATCAAGGCAGAGATGAGGGGATTCCAGTCAAGATGGCGGAGCAGGTAAACGCTGTGCTTGCATCCTTTCATGACCACATCAAAATCACAACTAAACTACAGAGCAACCAAATCTCCTGAAGTGTATCTGGAAAAAAAAAGCCTTATAACTAAGGACATACAAAAGAAGCTACATGGAGACTGATAGGATGGGACAAAGACACTGAACATGCTGGTCCCACACCCTCCTGTGGCCCTTCAGAATCTGGAGGGATATCTCAGCTGCAGAGGATCCCCCTCAGGCGTGAGGGTTCCCAGACCCACACCAGGTTCCTCAGCCTGGGGTTCCATTGCCGGGAAAAGAAGTCCCCATAATGTCTGGCTGTGAAAACCAGTAGAGATTGTAGCTGAGTGAGACAGATGGTGGCTGGAGTCCCAGGTGTTCTCTCAAAGGGCTAGAACACAGACTTACTTGCTGACAGACTCACTTGTTCTGAGCTCCAGGCTGGGGCAGCATCTCAAAAGGTGTCAGGGACATATGGGGAGGAACTCAATTGACTGGCTTCGGGCAAGTGCTGAAGGGGCAGCTTTTTCCCAGAAAAAAGTGCTGGCAGAAGCCATTGTTCCTTTGTTGAGCCCTCCCCCTATCTGCCTGCAGATGCAGGTGGCCACCACCCCTGAATCTCCATCAGTCTGGCTAACACTGTTTGCCCGCCTTGATGATTCCCAACCCAATTTGCAGACTCATCCAAGCTACTTCTAGTTGTTTTTCCATACAATGGTCTACCTTGGCTCATGCTATGGACTTTCCTAAAATCTCTCAAAGTTTCACAAACGCCAAACATGCAGCATTTGGCCTCGATGTGTCCTAAGCATTTTGCTAAGCAGCCAAAGCCTGGTATTAGTGGTAGCAGGCCTCAGGTTGCAGTTTAGCCTCTCCAAGGCAGTTCCAAGCCCAGTACAAGTGGCAACCAACTGAAAATTACTTTGTAGCTCACACCAAAGGGCCCCGGGTAGGGCACAGGCAGTGGCTGACCTTGGCTGCAACAGAGCCCCTCCCAAGAGGACCCAGAACAAACACAACTGATATGGGGCTTCAGACCACACTAAAGCACCACCACCCACCTCCCGCAACAACAAACCCAAAGAACTGTTGTCAGTCCTGAAAAAGTTAATCCAGCCCCTGCACAACGGCTCATCCACTATATTCACAGCCAGTCCTCACAACCAATCAGCCCTAGAGTAAATCCCTTCCATTGACATGCAAACAGCAACCAAGGCTCAACTACAACAGGAGGGCACACACAATCTACACAAGGGACACACCTGGAGAACCCATCTCAGATGACCAAGGAGACTGTATCATTGGGCCCCAAAGATACCTGCTACATAAGGCCACTGTACGAAAACTGGGAGACACAGCTGCTTTACCTAGTACATACAAACAAAGCAAGGAGACAGCAAAAATGGGGAGACAAACATGCCCCAAATTAAATAACAGAAGAAGGCTTCAGGAAAAGAACTAAGCAAAATGCAGGTAAGCAATCTACCAGATGCAGAGTTCCAAACACTGGTTGTAAGGATCTCAGTGAAGGCTTTAACAAAGAGATCAGAAACATAAAAATGGAGATTGAAAACAAAAAAGGACCAGTCAAAAATTAAGAATACAGTAACTAAAATAAAGAATATGCTAGAGCAGGGGTGTCCAAATTTTTTCAACGTTTTTCACCAAGGGCCATATGTGGTAAAATACGCCAACAGTTGGGGCACTCACTCGAGGTGAATTATGTATTGCCTCACCTGGTTTATTTAAGTAAACTAAATATACTTTTGGAATTTGCTGCAGGCCAATAAAAAATGGATTGCAGGCTGCAGTTGGCCCGTGGGCCGCAGTTTGGACACCCCTGCGCTAGAGGGAATAGACAGTATATTAGATGAAGTATAGAATCGAATAACCAATTTAAAATAAAAGTAGCAGAAAACACCCAATCAGAACAGCAAAAAGAATCCAAAAAAATGAGGACAGTTTAAAGGGCCTCTATGACAACATCAAGCGTGCCAACATTCACATTATAGGGGTACGAGACAGAGAAGAGAGAGAGCAAGGTATTGAAAACCTATTTGAAGTAATAATGATGGGAAACTTCACTAACGTGGTGAAGGAAATAAATACACAAGCCCAGGAAGCACAGAGAGTACCAAACAAAACAAACCCAAATAGGCCCACACCAAGGCACATCATAATTAAAATGCCAAAGTTTAAAGACAAAGAAAGAATCTTAAAAGTAGCAAGAGAAAAGCAGTTAGTTACCTATAAGAGAGCTCCCATAAGACTGTCAGCTGATTTCTCAACAGAAACTTTGCAGGCCAGAGGGATTGGCATTAAATATTCAAAGTAATGAAAACCAAGGACTCACCTGAACTCAGAATCACATTTAGTTTTTCGTGTTTCCTTGAAAATAAGACCTAGTTGGACCATCAGCTCTAATGTGTCTTTTGGAGCAAAAATTAATATAAGACCTAGTATTATATTATATTATATTATATTATATTATATTATATTATATTATATTATATTATATTATATTATACTGTCTTTATTATATATGGTCTTTATTATAATAAAATAACACTGGGTCTTATATTCATTTTTGCTCCAAAAGACTCATTAGAGCTGGTGATCCGGTTAGGTCTTATTTTCAGGGAAACACAGTACTAACAATAAAGATTATCGGAGGTAAATTCTGTATGTCTAGCTCTCAGCACAGTGCCTAGAGCTTTATAGGAAGTCAATAAATGTTAACACATTATATGCACTACAAGGATATGCATTATCATCTATTTTGTTCCATATCAACACTATCCGTGAAGCAAATGAAGCTAATTCATGCTAAAATATGAATATTAAACATCCTTCTTGTTCTCTGTCTTCCTATTAACCTATTTAAAAAATTTCCAGAAGGATTTATTTCAAAGTGAACCTTGGTAGCTCAATGATTATCTGAGTAATAGCAGGTAAGATAATAAAGGGAAACAAATAATTCAAGGAAATATTGGTTAAAATTATTTGGGGTGAGTGGAAATAAAAGATGTATGTTATAAAGAGGGTGCCAAAAAATGTATACACATTTTAAGAAAGGAAAACTGTATTAAAATTGTAATACTCAGTACATACCAATAACAAAATATGAATACAAGTCACATTTGACTTCTTCTATTACAAGAGATGCTCACAGTGGTTACCATCAGTGTCCAGACACTTCTGATTACACCGAACTACTGCTTGAGCAACGTTGACCAAATTGTCCACTTGTATACATTTTTTGGCACCCTCATATATATTTTTGGCACCCTCCTATATATATGTGTGTGTATATATCTTAAAATGTGTATACATTTTAACAAAGGAAAAAAAAAACTGTATTAAAATTACGCTGATGGTAACCACTTTGAGCACCTCTTGTAATTGCAGAAGTCAAACGTGACTTGTATTCATCTTTTGTTATCGGTATATATTGAGTATTACAATTTTAATAGTTTTTTCCTTTCTTGAAATGTGTATATGTCTCTCTCTCTCTCTGTCTCTCTCTCTCTCTCTCTGTCTCTGTCTCTCTCTCTCTCTGTCTCTCTCTCTATATATATATATATATATATACACATACATATATATACACATACATATATACATATATATATAAAAATGTATAAATATGTACATGCATGTTTATGCATGTATATCAAAGCCTATAATCATTTAGTCTTACATGGAGTCAGGTATGCCAAAAATCAGATCATATCCTTAAAACATAAAATCTGGGGGGTTTCCAATCAAGATGTAGGTGCTTACCTTCTCTCATGACCACATCAAAATTACAACAAAACTACAGAAAAACCATCAGTGAAAATCACCTAAAATCTTGCTAACTGAAGCCCTACAACTAAGGACATGCAGAAGAAACCACCTGGCGACTGGTAGGAGGGGCAGAGACATGGAACAGGCTGGTCCCACAGCTATGTGTGACCAGTAAAAATTGGGAGGGATATCTCACATGTGAGGTCACTCCCAGAGGAGTGAGAGGTCCCAGCTCTACCCCATCCCATGGTTCCAGTGCTAGGGAGACAGGTACCCATAGTTTTTGGTTGTGAAAACTAGCAGAGATTGTGACTGACTGAGATGGAGGGCAGCTGCACTCCCAGGTGCTCCTCTTAAAGGGCTGGCCTTGTAAGTCCTTATAAGGACTTACTCTGAGCTCCAGCGCTGGGGCAACAGCTGGAAAGGTAGCAGGGACATATGGTGGGGAATGGAGTTTTCTGGCTTCAGGATGGGGGCTGGAGGGACAGCTTTCTTCTGGATGAAGAAGCTGGCAGAGGCCATTGTTTCTTCATTGAGCCCTTCTACTTCCCTGTGTGCAGATGCAGGTTGCCTCCATATCTGATTCTCCATCAAGCTGTCCGTTCGCCATGCCATGGTGATTCGAGACCCCATGCTGCCCAACTTTCAGGCACACCCAAGCCATTTCCAGTGACTTTTTCATATAAACTGCCTGCCTTGGCTCATGCTGAAGAATTTCTAGGTCTCTCAAAGGTTCTCGGAACCAGATAAGCATCATCTGGCTTTTGCATGTCCTGTACCTCTGGCTGAACAGCTTTAATCACTGCACTAGTGGCAGCCTGCCTTGATTCACAGCTTGGCCTCTCAAGGTACTTCCAAATATGGCATGGGCAGTGGCCATCTGTGGATTCCTTTGTGGTTCCTGCTAGGTGGCCCTAGGTGGGATACGTGCTGCAGCTGAACTTGACCAGCAGCAGATTTCCTCCAACGTGGTCTGGGGGCTGGTGTCCCCAGTGGCTAGATTTGAAATGAGCTGGAGTATCACCCAGCTGCCTCCAAGAACAACACACCCAAGGGGTGGATTGGGCAGGCACCAGAGCACTGCTGAGGCAGATCCTGCTATATAGGATCATCCACTGCACAACTCTTCCACTGTAGTCAAGACCAGTCATCACAACCAGTGAACCTGAGGGGCAATCCTTCCCACTGATGTGCAAATATCAACCAAGGCTCAACTATAAGAGGAGAGCACACACAACCCACATAAGAAACACACCTGAACTGTGTGGCTCAGATGACCCGAAAGACTGCACCACTGAGCCCCACAGCACACTTACTACATAAAGTCCACTCTACTAAGACCAGGAGACATAGCAGCCCTACCTAATACATAGAAACAACCACAGGGAGGCAGCCAAAGTGGGGAGACAAAGAAACACATCCCAAATAAAAGAACAGAACAAAGCTCCAGAAAAAGAACAAAACAAAAAGGAGATAAGCAATCTATCAGATGCAGAGTTCCAAACACTGGTTATAAGGTCACTCAATGATCTCAGGGAGAACTTCAACAAAGAGATAGGAAACATAAAATTGTAGATAAGAAACATGAAAAATAACCAGTCACAAATAAAGAGTACAGTAATGGAAATGAAGAATACATGACAGGGAATTAACAATAGATGAAGCAGAGGATCAAATCAGCGATTTAGAAGACAAGGTAGCAGAAAACACCCAATCAGAACTTCAAAAAGAAAAAAGAATCCATAAAATTGAGGAGATTTTAAGCGACATCTGGGGCAACATCAAGTATACGAACATTCACATTACCAAGGTACCAGAAAGAGAAGAGAGAGGGCAAGGTATTGAAAACCTATTTGAAGAAATAATGACAGAAAATTTCCCTAACCTGGTGAAGGAAATAGATATACAAACCCAGGAAGTGCAGAGTCCCAAACAGGATAAGCCCAAAGAGTCCAACACCAAGATACAACTTAAGTAAAATGCCAAAGGTTAAAGACAAAGAGAGAATCTTAAAAACAGAAAGAGAAAAGCAGTTAGTTACTTATAAGGATCCCCCAAAAGAGTCAGCTGATTTCTCAACAGAAACTTTGCAGGCCAGAATGGATTGGCATGAAATATTCAAAGTGATGAAAAGCAAGGACCTATTATCAAGATTACTTTACCCAGCAAAACTATCATTTAGAATCAAAGGACAGAGAAAGAGCTTCCCAGACAAGACAAAGCTAAAGGAGTTCATCACCACCAAGCCTGTATTACAAGGAATATTAGAGGGATTTCTTTAAGATGGCAATAATAATATAATAATAATAAATATGAATAATAAAATGGCAATAACTACATATCTATTAACAATTACTTTCAATATAAATGGATTAAATGCTCCAATTAAAATATAGGGTGGCTGAATGGATAAGAAAACAAGACCCTTGCATATGCTACCTACAAGATACTCCAGATTGAAAGACACACAAAGACTGAAAGTAAAGGCATGGAAAAAGATATTTCGTGAAAATGGAAACAGACAAACAAACAAACTGGAGTAGCAATACTTATACCAGACAAAATAGACTTTTAAACAAAGACTATAACAAGAGACAAAGAAATGCCTAGTAATCCTATTTTGGTACTTATCTGAAGAAACCCAAAATGCTACTTTGAGGGGATGTGATCATCCATATGTTCATTGCAGCATTATTTACAACAGCCAAGATATGAAGGCAACCTTGATGTCCCTGAATGGATGAATGGGTAAAGAAGAGGTGGTACATATACACAATGAAATATTACTCAGCCATAAAAAGAATAAAATCTTGCCATCTGTGACAACATGGATGGACCTAGAGGATACTGTGCTGAGTGGAGTAAGTCAGACAGAGAAAGACAAATGTCATGATTTCACTTGTAAGTGGAATCCAAAGAACAAAATAAGCAAATGAAACAGAATCAAACTCTTAAATACAGAGAACATTTTGATGGTTGTCAGATGGGAAGGGGGCTGGGGGTTGGTGAAGAGGAGAAGAAATTAAGTAGTACAAATTGGTTGTTACACAGTAGTCATGGGGATGTAAAGTATAGGGAATATAATCAATAATGTGGTAATAACTATGTATAGTGCCAGGTGGTACTATTCAGGAGCATCACTCCTTAAATTATATAAATGTCTAACTGTGCTGTACACTTGAAACTAATAAAAAATGATATTGAATGTCAACTCTAACAGAAAAATTAAAAAGGGGGGAGAAGACAAAGAAGAATAAGAGGTTCAAATTTCCAGATATAAAACAAATAAGTCATAGGGATGTAATGTACAGCAGAGAATATAGCCCATAATATTGTGATAGCATGGTACAGTGTCAGATGGTTGCTGGACTTATCATGGTGATCACTTCTTTAGCAATAGTGTATAATCAATAATGTGGTAATAACTCTGTATAGTGCTAGGTGGGTACTGTTAAATAAGTATGATGTACAACTGAAACTAATATAATATTGAACATTAGCTTTATTTTAATAAAAATCTTTTAGAAAAAGAAACAAAAGAAAGGATTTCTTTAGAGTATTAAAAAAAAAAAAAAAAAGGATTTAAGTAGCAAAATCCATTGCAGTACTCATTGCTTTTAGGCAGGTGTTTGACAAATCCTCAAAATGAGTGTTAAAAGGACATTCTCTTGAATCTATTTTTAAAATATAATTTAGCCAACATTTTATGGCATCATTATTGTATAAAGGTGATATAATCATTTCTTGCCATTAAAATGTAACTCTTTATTAATATTCCATGTATTATAAATAACATCTATTTGTGTCAGAAATAATATTACTAAGTTTAAAATGAATAGTGAGTATATGCTTGTTTCTGTTTTCGTTGATGACAGAATTTGTCATGTAGCCTCAGATTTCCAGATGGAGATGTCATCTGAAAGGCATCACTGAGGATTAGATAATTAATTGTATTAAAAACCCATGTCTTCACTTTCTTAATACTAAACACCTGTTTTGCCTATTTTAATGAATTCTGTACACTGTAAACTAAATTGCTTTGATTGGAAGTGAAAGTTGGATGTTCTCAATCTCATAAAAATATTTCCAATAGCGTATCTTAGTTACTGGAATCAGAGTTCAACTTCATATTTCAATATCATAGCTGAATGTTTGCTTTTTTCCTTCAATTTCGCCTTTACTAACTAAAAAAATTCAATCTAGACTCATACAAGGGAGTTAGGAAAATATTTCTGGGGTTTAAAACTATACAAAAGCATAGGTATTTTGTGACCACAATTTTGAATTACAACTGGGATTTAAGTTGAAATATTAATTTTTCCCAAGAATCAATCATAATTTAACCTGGAGCAAACCGTATACATTTATATTCACACTTTAGTTTCCTATGAACAAGGCAGCCTCCCTCATAACAGCACACATTTTTCCATTGGTATTCAATTAAATGAAGATCTGGTCAAGATCATGACGTAGTTAGATACTGTGCTTACTACCTCTCACGACCACATCACAATTACAACTATATTACAGAACAATCATCATTGAGAATTGCATGAACTCTAGCTGAACAGAATCCCTACAATTAAGGACACACAGAAGAAGCCGCTTTGAGACTGGTAGGAGGGGTGGTGATGGGAAACTGGCTGGTCCCACACCCTTGTATGACCATTAAAAATCAGAAGGGATATCTCAGCTGTGGAGGTCCCCTCCAGAGGAGCAAGAGGTCCCAGCCCCACACCAGGATCCCAAGCCCAGAGTTCCAAGGCCAGGGAGAGAAGTGTCCATTCCTTCTGGCTTTGAAAACCAGCAGAATTTGTGGCTGAGTGAGACAAAGGCAGCTGGAGTCCCAGGTGTTCCTCTTAAAAGGCCCCACACATGGACCTACTCACTTATGGACTCATCCATTCTGAGCTCCAGCACTGGGCCAGCAGCTTGAAAGGCACCAGGGACACATGGAGGGGATGGGGAACTGAGTTGTCCGGATGCAGGGTGAGAGATGGAGGGGCAGCTTTCTCCTAGATGAAGGAGCTTGTGGAAGCCATTATTTCTTTGTTGAGCTCCCCTTGCTCCCAGAGAGCAGATGCAGGCAGCTGCCATATCTGGATCTCCATCAACCTGACTAACACCATTTGTTTACCCTGCCCTGCTAATTCACTGAAACCCTGGCCAACCCAACTTTCGGGCACACCCAAGCCACTTCCAGTGGCTTTTCTGCATAAACAGCCTGTCTTTTCTTATGTTCCAGACCTTCCTAAAATCTTTTGAAGGTTCACAAACCCCAAACAAGCAGCATGTGGCTTTGGTGTGTCTGGGAGCTCTGGCTGAGCTGCCCTAAGCCCGCCTTGGGGCTTAGCAGCAGCCGGCCTTCATTTGCAGCTTGACCTCTCAAGGCACCTCCAAACCCAATGTGGGTGGTGGTCATTTGGGGATTGCTTTGTGGTTCATGCCATGTAGCCCTGGGCAGGGCACAAGCTGAGGTTGAACTTGGCCTGTAGTGGGGCCCCTCCCAAATGCCTCAGGGCTGGTATACCCAGTGGCCACGTTTGGATACAGCCAGAGTATCAGCTGGTCACTTCTGGGGATTACACTCCCAAAGAGAACACTGAGATGGCACCAAAGATCTGTCAAAGCAAATCCTGCTCCACAGGGAGAGCCCCTCACAGCAGCTCTTCCACTGTAGTCACAACCAGTCCTCACAACCAATCAGCCCAAGGATCAAGCCTTACCTCTGATGTGCAAACAGCCTCCCAGGTTCAACTACAACAGGAAGGCACACACAACTCACAAACGGGACACACCTGGAGTACCCAAATCAGTTGACCAGGAAGACTGCACCAAAGACAGTACATAAGGCCACTCTACTAAGACCAGAAGACATAGCAGCCCTACCTAATGCATAGAAACAAACACAGGAGGCAGCCAAAATGGAGGGACAAAGAAACATGTCCCAAATAAAAGAACACAATAAAGCTCCAAATAAAGAACTAAACAAAATGCAGGAAAGCAATCTACCGGGCGAAGAGTTCAAAACTCGTTATAAGGATGTTCAATAATCTAAGTGAGAACTTCAACAAAGAGATAGGAAACATAAAAATGGAGATAGAAAACATGAAAAAGGAGTCAGAAATGAAGAATACAATAATGGAAATGAAGAATACATTAGAGGGATGCAACAGATGAAGCAGAGGACTGAATCAGTGATTTAGAAGATAAAGTAGCAGAAAACACCCAAACAAAACAGCAAAAAACAAAAAAGAATTTTAAAAAAATGAGGATAGTTTAAGGGGCCTCTGCAACAATATCAAGCATACCAATATTCACATCATAGGGTTACCAGAAAAATAGAGAGAGCAAGATATTTAAACCTATTTGAACAAATAATGTTGGTAAATGTCCCTAACCTGGCAAAGGAAACAGACATACAAGCCCAGGAAGTACAGAGAGACCCAAACAAGATGAACTCAAAGAGGCCAACACCAAGACACATCATAATTAAAATGCCAAAGGTTAAAGACAAAGAGAGAATCTTAAAAGCAGCAAGAGAAAAGCAGTTAGTTACCTACAAGGGAGCTCCCATAAGATTGTCAGTTGTTTCTCAACAGAAACTTTGCAGACCAGAAGTGAGTGGCATGAAATATTCAAAGTGATGAAAAGTAAGGACCTATGATCAAAATTATTCTACTCAGCAAAGCTATCATTTAGAATCAAGGACAAATAAAGAGATTCCCAGATGAAAAAGCTAAAGGAGTTCACCAACACCAAACCACAATTACAAGGAATATTACAGGGACTTCTTTAAGATGAAAAAAAAAATGCATGAATAATAAAATGGCAATAACTACATATCTATCAACAATTACTTTCAATGTAAATGGAGTTAATGCTCCAATCAAAAGATAGGGTGATTGAATAGATAAGAAAACAAGACCCTTATATATGCTACCTACAAGAGACTCAGTTCAGGTTGAAAGACACCCAGAGACTGAAAGTAAAGGGATGGGGAAAAATATTTTCATGAAAATGGAACAACACAAAAAGAGCTGGTGTAGCAGTACTTACACAGACAAAACAGACTTTAAAACAAAGGCTATAACAAGAGACAATGAAGGACTCAGTAATCCCACTTCAGGGTATTTATCTGGAGAAACCCAAAACATTACTTCGAGGGGACATTTGCATCCATATGTTCATTGCAGCATTGTTTACAATGGTCAAGATGTGGAGGCAGCCTGGGTGTCCATCAGTGGATGAATGGATAAAGAGTAGGTGGTGCATATATGCAATGGAATATTATTCGGCCATGAAAGGGAATGTGTTCTTGCAATCTGTGGCAGCAGGATGGACCTGGAAGGTATTGTGCTGAGTGAAGTATGTCAGACAGTGAAAGACAGATTCAACTTGGTTTTGCTTATATGTGGAATCTAAGGAACAAAATAAACTATCAAACAAAACAAAAACAAACTCATAGATACAGAGAACATTTAGGTGCTTGCCAGATGGGAGGGGGTTGGGGGTGGGTGAAAAAGGGGAAGGGATTAAGAAGTACAAATTGGTGGTTACAAAATAGTCATGGGGATGTAAAGTACAGCATAGGGAATATAGTTGACAATATGGTAATAACTATGTACAGTGTCAGGTGGGTACTAGACTAGTCAATGGGATCAGTTCTTAAATTCTATAAATGTCTAACCACTATGCTACATACCTGAAATCAATACAAAATAATATTGAATGTCAACTGTAATTGAAAAATTTAGAAAGGGGGTGAAGGTGGGGAAGAGGAATAAGAAGTTCATATTTCTAATTATAAAACAAGTCATGGGGATGTAATGTACAATGTAGGGAATATAGTCAGTAATGTTGTGATAGTATAGTACAATGTCAGATAGTTGCTGGACTTCAGGTGACCACTTCTTTTGGTATATAAATATTGAATAATCATTGTGTACACCTGAGACTGATATAATATTGTATATTAGCTACATTTTAATAAAAATCTTAAAAATTATATAGAATAAAATGGCACTGGAAAGTAATTAATTAATTAAATGACTAAAATGCTTAAGAAAAAGAAGAAAACCTCAGTGAATAGTCTAATATTAAGGACCATTGCTAAGTTGTAGGTCAAATAATGGGTATATTTGAAAACAAATGTATGGATGGATAAATATATGAATAGATGAATGGGTTGCTGGCTGGCTGGCTGGCTGGATGGATGGATTGATTAATTGATACATAGTTACACATGCAAAGGGAAGCAAAAAAGAAAGAAAGCATTATTTAGCATTGTTTTAAAATTTTTGTTAAATTTAACAATGTATTTATATTACTTAAGTTAGAGATATAAAATATGATTTATATGATACTGTATAAAATATGATAAAATTTTAAAGGTGTTCGTGCTTTTAACATGTTTAAATTTTAGAGAAAAGACTGTGGTTGTAATTTGCACAATAAATCTTTAAATAGAATTTTCTCTGGAATGATGCTGGGAAATTTTCATATTTTATATATTTCTCATCTGGACTATGTTTAGTCATCAATCAGTATGTAATTATGTCTTTATAATATTCAAGGTCCCTTAGTTACTATGTTATGGAGACCTAATTATTACTTTGTTTATTCTGCTTAGAGGCCAAGTAATGTCTGGAAATCCAACTCACTTAACTTAGGTTAGTCAACCCCACAGGATAAGCTGCCATCAGGATCTTTCTATGAGCGAGAAAATAAATGAAGGTAGAAGTGGCCAGAAGAAAGGGTACAGGAAGGTAGAGGGGCAAGAAGAATTTTGTGTTTGTTTTTACCTTGTTTTGTTTTGCTCTTTGGTAAATAAGCTTAATCAGGTAAATAAGGTTGACACTTCAATGCAGGAGAAATGTCATTTCTGGGACATTGGATGAGTTAAAATGGTTTGCCAGGGCCACTGGTCTGCTCTCATAAATAAAGCATCAAGCTGAAGTCTGAGATCAAAACAGAGGCTGTCGATCCGAAGGGCTAACCTTCCTCTGCTTCCCTTCCTGCTCCCCACTTCTCCTCCTATCTGCTTCTGAAAATTTCTATCAAAATATTTTCCTTAGTCTCTCCCTTGCTTCCTCCCATCCGTCCTTTCTTTCGTCAGTCCAAGCTCCAGGGTATTCCCTTTCCATATAGTACAGTCATGACTGGCAGCTTCTTACTGGACCAAGCTATGGTTTATCCCAGTCCATGGCCCAAATCCAAATGGAATACACTGGTAACACTGCCTAAATTTCACCATTGTTCGGTCTTTTGCATTAACATCTCTTAGATTAAGCAACTTATCCTTCACTCGTCTCATGTTGTCACCTTTGTCATTTATCTTTGTCCTATTTCTATCTTTTAAAGGCCATTTACAAGTCAGTAAATCAATATTTATGTGCAGACTTTTTTTTTTTTTAATATAGAATCTTCTGAAAATGTCATCAAATAATTTTGTAAAAAGCAAGTTCTGCCACAGATAGTGGAGGCTGGCTAGAGAGTCTCCTGTCTGGATGTCAGTGGGGTCGATCTGCCACTTCTTTGACTGCTACATGGTAAAGAAAATTTGGAAAAGTAATATAAGTTTTATCCTAACACATTTTGTATTTCTCCCTAAGCACTCTTTTATCCTTATTCTCAGTAGATTTCTTTAGAAAAAACAATAATCAAGATTCCACTGAATCATAGCATTGAATTGGACAGTAATCTTTTCTAAGGTTCTGACAGTTTTTGATACAATATGTATTTTTTTTACTGTGCCCATGAATATGAAACTGACAGGAATGAACTAAAATACCATGAGAGATATTTTCATTTTCATATTTCTAACTGGAAATAATATATCTGCCAA